>NW_027211698.1:16085000-16382500 GCF_022749685.1 Semicossyphus pulcher | reverse complement strand
AGCCCGACCTGCCGAGTATCAGAGTGAGGTTTGAATCAGGGAATCCACAGATGGCCTATGCATTCCCTGTCTTTTTTAGAAGCACAAGTCAGTTAAAACTGACAGCTCTAGAAAGCAGGATCCGTTGTTCCGAACCTAACCCTTTTTTTTTCCTCCAAGGGGGGGCTTGACAGAAAAAGTTTCAGAACCACTGCCCTAACCTAACCCTAACCCGATTTGCATTTATCCCCTTAGTCTAACCCTTTTTTCTCACTTAATAACTCATCATGACATGTTGCTATACTGATGCTGCCACCTGTGTTGGATGCAGCCCTCCATTAGCTTCCAAATGAACTAGGATTCAGCCCACTGTCTGCTTTGGTTTTTGAAATATGAGCCTTTGAAATTACTTCCACATTCTCATCTACGGGCATCATGGTAGATGAGAATTTGGAAATTTTATTCTCACTTGACAACTCATCATGACATGTGCCTATACTGATGTTGCCACCTGTGCTCATGTATTAACATGGGCCCCATTATAACAGATGAGAATCTGGAATGAAGAGACTGGATTGGAACTACCGAAAAGAAAAACAAACATTACTTTCTCAAACATTTTATTCTTTTTTTTACATGATCAGAACTCAAGAACATAATTCAACAACTCCTTTTCAAAACAGAAAACATGGTAAGAACCTTTGTTTTCAAACTTTTTACAGCCAGGCAAACGAAAAGTGGGTTAACTGCACAACAGGAACATACACGTTCCCCTTTTTGAGCCGATCAAGGTGCTTTATGTGGTGTACTTTTGGGGGTGGCTTCCTGTGACTGCATCTTAAGCAAAGTGTTCACCTTTTCTTCCACGTGCTGCAGCCTAGACAAAACACGCTCACAGTTGCATGCACATGTCTTTGACAGTGAACCAGTCGAGTGTTCAGTCTGGCCACTCAAGTGCCCTGGTACGTTGAATGGAGAACTCCCACTCTCACATGACACTGAACTCATGGACCCACGCTGAGGGGTGGGATGGGGTTGGAGAATCTGAGTCATAGAAATGTTGCTGAATGAAGAGTTGAAGACCCAGGAACAGGGGTGGAAGGAAGTGGCTGACTGGGAGCATGATGAAGGTCACTGGAGGAGGATGTGTCTTGACCAAGAGGTATAGGGGTGGAATCGATGCCAGTGGAAGGACAATCATGAGAGGATGAACTGTCAGTTGTCTTCAGACAAAGGTAAAGATCATTGTCGGCCTTCTGGGACTCCTCTTGCTCCTGCCTCAGTTCCTCATCAGTGGGTTCTTTAGACAGGTCTCCAATAGGTGGAACAAAATCCTCTGCAATAAAGTGGAAAAGATTTATGTTGCACATTAAAACCCTTTGGTTCCACATTTTAATCTACACGGTTGCCTATAAAGTTTGAATAATTTTGTTTTCAGACACATTCCTCTTTTTATTTTCTATTTATACACATCAGTATCACATTTGACCAGGTGCAATGAGATTGATCAATACAATTTTGAGAATTCATACACTTTATCTATCAAGAATAAATCACATTGTCACAATCATTTCACGAGAAGAAGTAAAAAATATTTTATTCCAACTTTATGGGCAACACTGTATTTCATAACATGTTTGGTTGTTACACAAAAGCCATAAAAATTACACAGTAGAAAGCTCAAGTTTGATTTGCGTATAGCTAGAAAATTGAAATGGATATGATGATATAAGCCTCGTCTTCAGTGTCCTAGTTACTAGGGAATCACAAGTAATATTAACACAACATAAGTACCGTATTGATTGGTAATCCCCATGTCCAACGTGGATACAATAGGCACATTAGGGTTGGACTCCCTCAGTGCGGCAATCTCTTTCACTATGACTGCTCTCTTGGCCTGCTTCATGATTGGTTCTCGCTCCTATTAACATAAAATTACTTATTTTATTATGGGGCGGCTGTGCCTCAGGAGGTAGGGCAGTCGTCAACCAATCAGAAGATTGGCAGTTTGATTCCCAGCTCCTCCACTCCACATGTCGATACTTAACCCCAAAATTGCTTCCGTTGCTGCGGTGTGTGAATGCGTGTGAATGGTGAGTTTCTCCCTGATGAGCAGGTTGGCACCCTGCGTGGTAATCCCTGCCATCAGTGTATGAATGTGTGTGAATGGGAGAATGAGACGTGGTGTAAAAGTGCTTTGAGTGGTCATAATGACTAGAAAAGTGCTATATAAGTACAGTCCATTTACTATTTATAACATTAAACTAGCTTTAGATGGAAAAAGCACTAAATTGACAAAAGATCTTGCAAACATTTTTCTTTTCTTGTATTAAAAACAATGTTATATACTCACATCTGCTGAATGAATCCTGTGTGTGTCTATTAAATGCTTATCAAGGGGGATAAGCTCTTTCTTGGAACATATGTTGCAGTCCAACTTTCCTGAAGTTCTGTGTCAGAAAATGAAAAAAAAATGAGTCCAGAAAATCCATGCAAATAACACGACTTGGTATTTAGGAATAAATACAAAAAAATATTTATCTTAATCTCACCGTGCATTCCCATATCTCATAAGAAGCTGAAGCTCCTGTTTATTGGGAATAGTGTGGGACACTATAAGGTGTTGCTTCAAGTTGACAAAGCTTCCAAAACACATCCCACACAGTTTGCCACTCTGTGGATAATTAAAAACATACCAAATTAAGGCCCTGCATCCTCAACTATCAAAAAGTACACTCCCTATTGATATCTACTTACCATCTTGGCAACCAGGTAATGTGGAACACCTGCGATACCTGTGCATTTGGAGGGATTTGAGAAGGAGGTTATAATGTGGAACAATGGAAAAAGTCTCAAACAATAAAAAACTTTAAGTGTTCAGCTAAGACAACTTGCAAACCCCAGTGGAATAATACTTAATCAGGGTGAGCCACAACAGCAGTACATACCAGCAATACTGTGAAGTATTTGCAGAGAAACAATGGTGGAACAAAAATTAAAAGGTAATGGCAAAGAAAATAGGCACAAGTAACTGAGCAGAATTAACAGAGTACAAGTGACCAAACAAAACAGACCACGTGAATGAACAGAAAATGGCTTAAATACATTCAGGATAATTTGGGGGGGTTAGGGTTAGGGTTATTTTTTATAACAAATATTGCATTTTTAATTAAAAACACTGGTCATCATGAGACCAGCTCATGATGGCAGCTGGACAGTGGTACGGTAGGCAACTTTCCAGACTGATTTTGGGGTAAAAACACTTTTCGCCCAGTCCATTCGTTTCTATGGGAAAACTTCAAATGGTTATATCTCCAGAAGTGGAGGTCGGAACGACTCGGGACTGGGTAGCGTCTGCCATAATTAGCACGCTGAACACGCCAGACTCGGTCCCATGTCTCTACCACCTTCCGTTCCCATGATACACACAGTACGACCCCAAAAAAAGAGGCGTATCTCCCGACCGGAAGTGACGACAGCCAAACGGATGACACCGTTGGAGAGCCCGTCACCAATTTTGGGGTGTTAGACCCAACATCTCTGTATTTCAAGTGTAAAACACCCAACTTCAACCTTGAAGACACTTTAATGTAAAAAAAAAAAAAAAAAAAAATGTAAAAACTGAGTTGAGCTGAGAATGCCTTCTGTTCAGCCAAATATGGGTGTATCGAGTCAGTCACTTTTGCTGTAAGGCTGAGGTCTACCTGAACACTAGGGCCCCAAAAATAGTGCACATAAAGTAATGTCCAATGTTATAGTCTACATCCAGCTTCAGTGAAGGTTGGTTGGGTCTCTACACCCAACCCAGGTAAAGCCAAGTAGGCTCTGGCCACATTGGGCTTCCAACATGCAACTTCTAAGGTCAGAATAAATGGGTCCCACATAAAGTGCACAGACTAATGTTCAGTCGACTTCAAATGGTCTGAAACATGCTCGTAAGCACTTTCTGAATTACATTTTCAGGCGAGGTACATGACAGGCAAACAAGGTCAGAATGTATGGGTCCCAAATAAAGTCCACAGAGTCATGGGTCCCCATATAAAGTACACAGTCTACATCCAACTTCAGTGAACGTTAGTTGTGTCTCTACACCCAACCCAGGTAAAGCCAAGTAGGCTCTGGCCACATTGGGCTTCCAACATGCAACTTCTAACGTCAGAATAAATGGGTCCCAAGTGCACATAGAGTAATGTTCAATCCACTTCAAATGGTCTGAAAAATGCTCCGAAGCACTTTTTAAATGACATTTTGGGGGTAGGTACATGACACAGGTAAACACTCCAACTTACAAGGTCAGAATGTATGGGTCTCTTGGTGTGAAGTCCAACATCTCTGTATTAGACCCTATTTACCAGTACAAGGTACATATATGGAGATGTTAGGTATGTAGAGATGTTGGGTGTTAGACCCAACATGTCTGTATTTCAAGTGTAAAACACCCAACTTCAACCCTGAAGACCCTTTAATGTATAAAAAAAAAAAAAAAAAAAAAAAAACCGAGTTGAGCTGAGAATGAGTAAGGCCTGTTCAGCCAAATATGGGTGTATCAAGTCAGTCACTTTTGCTGTAAAGCTGAGGTCTACCTGAACACTAGGGCCCCAAACATAGTGCACATAAACTGATGTTATATGTTATAGTGTACATCCAGCTTCAGTGAAGGTTGGTTGGGTCTCTACACCCAACCCAGGTAAAGCCAAGTAGGCTCTGGCCATATTGGGCCCCCAACATGCAACTACCAAGGTCAGAATGTATGGGTCCCAAATACAAGTACAGAGTAATGTTCAATCCACCCCAAATGGTCTTAAACATGCTTGTAAGCACTTTCTGAATAACATTTTTGGGGGGCGGTACATGACAGGCAAACCCTCCAACTTCCAGACTCATGAACCTCATGAACAGATATTAAAATAGCTGCGGATCTTTTGAAGATAACGGAAAACCTTATGCAAATGTGAACATAAACAGAACATCTACAACAAAGGGGAGTATGTTTGCCATAAGTGTAGCACCAGCTGCAAATGATAAGTCACCTGAAAAATGGTTAAAACTCTTATTATACCAGTAGTGCCTCCTAGAAACCAACTGTGTACTGTGAAAAACACACATTGGCAGAATGTCACAAAATCAGTTATGACCCTTAAAAGGTCTGTGTTTTGGATGGTTGCCACCAGAACATTTAACTAAGGAATATAACAAGACTTTAATGTACATATTGCTTTAAGAGATATCCAAGGATGTTTCAATTTACAAGGCAAGAGGACAATGACAGTGGAAAGCAGTCAGAAACACCACTAAAAGCACAGTGGCTGGTGAATCAACAAATATACGGTGGAACCTTTGGAGCCACCAGGGCCAGAAAAGTCAGTAATGTTTTGTCATCTGTGCCTGTGTGTCCAGTCAAAAAAGCAATAAGAAAGTAGAGCTCCAAGCATTCATTGACTATGAAAGTCAAGCCACATTCTACTCTTCAAAGGTGATGAGGCAGCTTGACATAGAAGGTAAGAAAACTCAATCTCGGTTTCCGACAATGATTCAGGATAGTTAGAGCCAAGCAACCATCTTTCAGGATTAGAGAACTTTTATATTTACTTCAGAGATTTACACACATGACATTAGCAGTCAAATATTCATTGAATCCAGCTGCCACACAGATTCAGACATTGGGCTCTAAGATGTGATTTTCACAAGGCTATGGACCCATGGGAAGTCATCCACAGTAAGGATGACTGTCCATATGCAGTTCAAACTGTCTCAAGTTGGGTTAGTAATAGTCCTCTCAGGAGAGATGATTGCACTATTCCATCTAAAGATGGACTCTAGGTTTCTAACAATAGCATTTCTATTGCTAGTTTAGCGAACAGCTAGTGCGGCAGTGTAAACATGATTTCCCAGAGAAATCCTATGATGAGAAAAAAAAGAACATTCAGTTCACAGCGAGTTAATGACACTTTTAAAAATAAAATAAATGACACTACAGTGTCTTTGGGAGAACCACATTGTATTAGTGCAGAGAGCGTAACACCTGAAAAGGAAACATCAGAGAATATCAAAGCTTCATGTCTGAACTGTTAAGTAAAGGCTACACAGTTAACGTACCAAATGAACAGTCTGAAGATTAGAGATTTTGGTACATACATCATGTGGAATACCAACCCGAGAAAAGGGAAATTCTGCATAGTTTGACTGTGCAGCATTATACCAAGGAAAGGGACTGAATGGGGAACTTTTGCAAGATCCAGGTCGAAGGGTTAGAGTCACTTTTGAGTGTTGACGCGATTTAGACATGACCATATTGTTTGAATGTCAGATACAGAAGAGTCCCAGCGGAGTGACCTTCTGTGGTTCCTTTGGCAGGATGGAAACTTGAATGAACCTCTGCAGAAATACAAGATGGCTGTGCATTTGTTTGTGGTGACATCCTCCCTCAAGTGTGCCAACTTTGCACTTAAAATTTCAACTGAAGATGCGAGGGACAACTTGACAACTGCTGTAGTTAACATTGTTCTGAACAACTTTTATGTAAATGATTGTGCTTAGGAAGTGTCAGGTGAAACACAAATATGTGCCATGGTCAAGGACTTAACAGCACTGAGTGGAAGAGTGCAATTGTGCATTTAACAAAGTAGAGGCATGATGCATTACCTGTGAGAGAGTCCTAGGAGTCAACTGGTGTCCTGAGACAGATGTATTCGAGATGTGGATAAATGCAAAACATAACACAGACAACACGTGGCATACTTTCGTGAGAGCTATATACTGTATAACCTTAAGGGTTATTTTCACCTACAGGAGCTTTGTGGTAGTAAAGTCTCCTGGGATGAGGATATCCCTGTGAACTGACTAAAAAGTCACAAAAGTGCCTTTCTGATCTCGCAAGGCTCTATGGTTTTACAGTGGAATGGTGTTTGAAACAGACTGGAATTGAAACAATCAAATCAGCAAAGTTGCATCACTTCGCTGATGCAAGTGAACAAGGGTTTTGGAGTTGTTACCTACTTTTGCATAACTAATAAGCAAGGGGAAAGTCACTGTTCATTCATCATCAACACGTCCAGAGTGTGGCCCCTCAAACAATTCTGAGGCTGGAATTAGCAGCAGCAGTAAAAATGAACCAGCTCATTAGAAAGGACCTGCAAATATAGCTGACAGAGTCTGTGCTTTAGTCTAACAGCACTGCTGTGTTAAGTTACATTGCCCGCAAAAATATTACTTTCAACACATTTGCAGCAAACAGTGAGGCTCATCAGAAACAACACAAGTCAAATCAATGGAGGTGTGTCAAGTCTGACCTTAACCCAGCAGACCATGCATGAGGTATGATTGCAGACAGTGTCACAATGTGTCAAAACAGGATTTGTGAACCAGAGTTTTTGCTGACAGACTAGAGACACTGGCCACTTTCTCTAGATATGAAAAATGAAGGCTCAACAAGGTCATTTGCCATTATTCAGTGGTGTTAAAAGAATAAAAAACAGAATCCTGGATTATGACATTAAAACAGTTGCTTCATAAACTGAGCACACAGCACAAGTTTCTCCCCTGACAAGTGATTGATGGATTCTTGACAAGAAAAGAGATATGGTTTCAAACCAAATAACGAAGTTCAGATCAACTATTAAGGGATCTTTGTTTAACTGCTGCAAGATGTTGCACTAGGGGTTGAGATTGTCAAAGTCAAGTGTTAAGCTTGACTCTTCAGAAAGGTGACAAGCTTAAAAGAAGCAGTGTCAAATTTGACCATTTTGTGCAAAATGGGATTTTAAAAGGTTGGAGTAAAGTTTCATCAGTATTCACTGCCAGCAGATGTTAAGCATTCTGTGAACCTTCCTAAAGGTCACCATGATTCCACTTTGATCCTAAGACATATCCACCAAAAAACAGGATGTAGTGGCAGGAATTATACACTGTTGAGACTGAGAACAATTCTACATTGCACAGGAAGACTCTGCTTTCAGGAAGAAAAAAAACTTTCAAACTGTAACATTAAGAAAGACTTCAGTGAAACAATATGAACAGAGAATAGCAAATTGTCCCCCAGATCTCATGATACCCGACAACCCTCCATTCACAAATAAAAGCAGACTAATTTGGCCCATTTGAGGTGAAATGTGGTTTCCTGAGTGAAACAGTTTTCAGACATGCATTTGTTAAAACTAATGTTTGCAAAATGCCAATCGATAAATTATGCCTTTTGAAATTGATGAGCAAATTAAATGTGTGATATACTTGCGCTAAAGTTTGGGACTTTGCCTAAGCAGCACTTTACGTTTTGTGCCAGTTTGACTTTGCTTTACTTTGTTTGGGGTGCCAGCCAGGTTTCTCTCCTGGCACTTAAGATGTCAGTTTTGTTTGAATCAAACCTCACAATGGATTAACACATAAAATGTACACCCACAATGACAAAGCCCCACCCGGCAAGAACAAACTCAAATTCCTCAGTTGCAAATCAATGTATGAAAGCGCAAAACAACAAATCCCAAAATCCACAAAACAATATCAAACCGTCCAACTCAAAATTCCACTTGGGAATTCTTTGTTTTCTGTACTCCTGTAAAAAACATAAAGTTCAGTTTTTCAAATCAAAGTTTGACTTCAGTAAAAAGAAAACAAAACAACTTTCAGGCAAAAATAATGGGTGCTTACTTCGGTCAGTCCGGTTCAGTCAAATCCAGTTCGGGTTTTTGGCTGTGAAAGCCGGTTCTGATGAGCAACTGCGTAACAGTGTGATCCAGGAGGGTTATTTCAGACGGAGGACAGATGACGACGGTGAATGAAACATACATAAGGGATTACACGACCTTACTGTCTTCAATCGGTAAGATGAGCATTTGCTCTGACCGTCCGCACTGCTTCTGCCTTTTTTCTCCTCAACACTGACAGGGAAATAATTGGGTTTGAAAGGTGGCGCGAGCCAGGGACGAATCTGTTAGTGCATTGTGGAAATGGGTGTATCCAAGTTTGTGTGTGTGCAATCCTTTGGGATGAAATCCAGATTGTCACAATTTGAGTAAAAAACGTTTCGATGTCTTTGAACACTTCAGCCGTAACAGTTAGGGGTCAGAATGTAAGTGCCATTTAACAGTTTAAGGTTTTATATAATTTGGATAGTATAATTTGCAGGAGTACTGCAATGATTATATTTCAGTTTAATTTTTGGGAATGTTTAATATTTAAAGTGATTCAGTCTTACATTCCCCTTCTGAGTTTTGTTGCTGTCCTGTGCAGCATCCATAGTCATTTGACCAAAAGACAGAAAGTACAGTGTATTATTTGTAAGTATTTGGTTGAAGTCAATAAACGAGTGACGGTGTAGCAAAAGTATTTACCTTTGGTTGGTTACCAAGCCAACGCAATGCATTTGAAGAAGAAAAAAAAAAAAACTGTCATGTCACTCTAGTGCTGTTATTCAAAGGTGTATGGAGAAAGATGAGTAATCAAGACAACTCAAGATAGCCGCATATTGGGATCCAGCAAAAAGGTTGAACAAATACTGAAATGCATGTTCAGGACAGACATTAACAGGGACAATGACTAGGTAGGTTCTATTTTCTACCCAAAATTCACAAAGACCTTTAGGATTGGAGGTAAACCCTATGAAATCCCTACAGGAATACGTATTGTGTGACATAGGGTATCTAGACACTGCACAGTATCTAGAATACTTTCTTGTTATAATATCCAGCAGTGGTGCCCTCTCAAGGACACTTATCCAGAAATCTAAATCAATCCCAAAATCAAACTTCTATTTACAATAAACAGAATAAACACCAATATTGAAACCAGTCAGATTGGAGGCAGTAAGTAAATAATTTGCAAAATATCCCAATTGAGAAGGCCTGATAAAAACAGAGTTACTGGAAATCAGTCTCACTACAAGTGACTGACTAAAAGTCAGAATTTTTTCTACAGATAAGGGACTGCTATGGGTACAATGTTTGGGCCATCAAATGCAAACATTTATGGCAAATTGGAAGGAAATGGCTTTGCCAGAATCCCCACTTAAACCACTATAGACTCCTTGATGAAATCGGGGTTGTCTGGACACACTAGAAACAGTTTAACCCCTTCATCCCCATGTCTCCAGCTCACGCCAATGCTTAAAAAGTACATGTCCAAACTGAATAGAGTACAACTCTAGCAGACATTTTTACCAAAGCCACATATTACTGAGAGTTAATGTAGCACAAGCAAGTATCTAGACAGGAGGGAACAACGTCAATGAGTACAATTAAACAGCTTCAATTGCGATCAGACACAGAAGCCAAGAGGCAGTGCATAGAGTGTAATAACGTTGAGATTTCTGTAGAGATACAAGAAAAAGAATACATTTGTTAATGGGTGAAAAGAAATTTACACTTTTACAGTTAATATCCACTTAGAAATTATGCAGCTACCTATACAGACCTCTAGAAATCCATAAAACTACATCTGAACATTGACTGTGCCACAATTGATTGCAAATAAAGTGAAGCGGAGCAAAATTACAGGTTTTACAAAAGGAACCCAAATACAAGAAATTTATATCAGTCATCAAATCCAAACTTGTACTTTCATGTCCATTGCTGTTCAGGGGTGGGGGTTCTGATGAGTAAAACATCCTCTCCTCTGAAGTACAGCACAGTAGGTACTGATAATGATCCTCACCTTCAGTTCTGAAACAAGAAATGACAGAAAAGTATGTTGAAACAAATGTATTCAGTCACTGACCTATACTTATGACTGAAACATATTAGTGACTTAAAATGAGGGCATAACAGTAACCAGAAATACTATTATATGTTGTCACATAATTGCCTCATGAGTATCATAATTGTAGTCCATTGGCATTTGTTCTTACAAAATAAAGTTCTCAGAGCCTTAATGGATTATCAACAGTATGACAAAGATAAAGCATTCTGCTGTTGTAACTGCCACTAGCTCCTACATGCATTGACTACAGTGATGCCATATTGGTCCTTTGTTGCTGGCATTAGTAATCACATCATTTAAAGACATGAGATATATCAACACTTTAAGGAAGGTTTAACAAGTCAACAAGTAATCAAACACAATACGATCATACTTTACCATTCGTGTGTTTTGAAAAAGGCAGTCCGCGCCTGCTGAGTCATTTCCTCGGTCAAGTTCGGGTTGAATCTTCTCACATTACAATAACTCTTCTGGACCCAGTAATTGTTTCCAGTGTTTCAGGCATTATGAAAAGTTGTTGTCTTAAACATTTTTTGGTGAAAATGTATTTTCAAAGAAAGACTGTTGTTAGTGGCCATGAGCCCCTGCGCTTTGGTCCATAAAGCTCTGTTTTAGAACATAAACCGTAATGTCCAGACACGCATCAATATCTCGGCAGCCAACTGGTCAATTTGGATGGTTCAATCCTTTATTGCAATCTAATAGCTGAACTGGCAAAATCTGTCACTCCAACGGTTTCACAAATGCGTGGAGAATATATCACAACATATATAATCTAGACAAAGGAAAAAAGACAAGGTTCAACATTTTTGGCAACCTACCTCCCCAATCTACAAATTATAGGTCTTAGGATTAATGCATGCATGTTCACAAGGAAGTAGAAAATAATTGAAGGACAATAGATTAAAAAAGAAAATGAGTAGCACGGTTGTAAGTCAGACCACTGGGATGAATAGGCACTGCCCCACTGGGATCTAACCCTAACATACACACCAAAGCCCCATGTTGTTTCACAAGTTAGAAAAAAGGTTGAGCACTTACCTCCTGACCAACCACAACCAGTCGTTATCACCGCAGGGTATCTCTAGTATGATCAGTCAGGGCTGAAGATTATAGGCCTTCAGATCATTCTAAAAGGAATGAGATGAACAACGGCAGCATCCGTGGTAACCCAGAACCAAGGAGGAAATGAGCAGGACCATCCCCGACAAAGCGGTGCCTTCCCAGCTGCTCCTAGGGAAGGAGGGGCCAAGGCCAGCCATGACCAAGCAGTGCCTCCTTGGTCCCTCAGAACCCTATGTTCGGTTTGCCATTTCCACCATGGTTTTCCCCTATGGGAATGAGCAGGACCAGCCACGACAAAGCGGTGCCTACCCAGCCGCTCCTAGGGAAGGAGAGACCAAGGCCAGCCATGACCAAGCAGTTTCTCCTTAGTCCCTCAGAACCCTGTGTTACTTTTGCCATTTGGGAATTAGCAGGACCAGCCACGACAAAGCGGTGCCTTCCCAGCCGCTCCTAGGGAAGGAGGGGCCAAGGCCAGCCATGACCAAGCAGTGCCTCCTTGGTCCCTCAGAACCCTGTGTTCGGTTTGCCATTTCCACCATGGTTGTGCCCTATGGGAATGAGCAGGACCAGCCACGACAAAGCGGTGCCTACCCAGCCGCCCCTAGGGAAGGAGGGACCAAGGCCAGCCATGACCAAGCAGTGCCTCCTTGGTCCCTCAGAACCCTGTGTTCGGTTTGCCATTTCCACCATGGTTGTGCCCTATGGGAATTAGCAGGACCAGCCACGACAAAGCGGTGCCTTCCCAGCTGCTCCTAGGGAAGGAGGGGCCAAGGCCAGCCATGACCAAGCAGTGCCTCCTTGGTCCCTCAGAACCCTGTGTTCGGTTTGCCATTTCCACCATGGTTTTCCCCTATGGGAATGAGCAGGACCAGCCACGACAAAGCGGTGCCTACCCAGCCGCTCCTAGGGAAGGAGGGACCAAGGCCAGCCATGACCAAGCAGTTTCTCCTTGGTCCCTCAGAACCCTGTGTTATGTTTGCCATTTGGGAATGAGCAGGACCAGCCACGACAAAGCGGTGCCTTCCCAGCCGCTCCTAGGGAAGGAGGGGCCGAGGCCAGCCATGACCAAGCAGTGCCTCCTTGGTCCCCCAGAACCCTGTTTAGGTTTGCCATTTCCACCATGGTTTTCCCTTATGGGAATGAGCAGGACCAGCTACGACAAAGCGGTGCCTACCCAGCCGCTCCTAGGGAAGGAGGGGCCAAGGCCAGCCATGACCAAGCAGTGCCTCCTTGGTCCCTCAGAACCCTGTGTTATGTTTGCCATTTCCACCATGGTTGTGCCCTATGGGAATTAGCAGGACCAGCCACGACAAAGCAGTGCCTACCCAGCTGCTCCTAGGGAAGGAGGGGCCAAGGCCAGCCATGACCAAGCAGTGCCTCCTTGGTCCCTCAGAACCCTGTTTTCGGTTTGCCATTTCCACCATGGTTGTGCCCTATGGGAATGAGCAGGACCAGCCACGACAAAGCGGTGCCTTCCCAGCCGCTCCTAGGGAAGGAGGGGCCAAGGCCAGCCATGACCAAGCAGTGCCTCCTTGGTCCCCCAGAACCCTGTTTAGGTTTGCCATTTCCACCATGGTTTTCCCCTATGGGGATGAGCAGGACCAGCTACGACAAAGCGGTGCCTACCCAGCCGCTCCTAGGGAAGGAGGGGCCAAGGCCAGCCATGACCAAGCAGTGCCTCCTTGGTCCCTCAGAACCCTGTGTTATGTTTGCCATTTGGGAATGAGCAGGACCAGCCACGACAAAGCGGTGCCTTCCCAGCCGCTCCTAGGGAAGGAGGGGCCAAGGCCAGCCATGACCAAGCAGTGCCTCCTTGGTCCCTCAGAACCCTGTGTTCGGTTTGCCATTTCCACCATGGTTGTGCCCTATGGGAATGAGCAGGACCAGCCACGACAAAGCGGTGCCTTCCCAGCTGCTCCTAGGGAAGGAGGGGCCAAGGCCAGCCATGACCAAGCAGTGCCTCCTTGGTCCCTCAGAACCCTGTGTTCAGTTTGCCATTTCCACCATGGTTTTCCCCTATGGGAATGAGCAGGACCAGCCACGACAAAGCGGTGCCTACCCAGCCGCTCCTGGGGAAGGAGGGACCAAGGCCAGCCATGACCAAGCAGTTTCTCCTTGGTCCCTCAGAACCCTGTGTTATGTTTGCCATTTGGGAATGAGCAGGACCAGCCACGACAAAGCGGTGCCTTCCCAGCTGCTCCTAGGGAAGGAGGGGCCAAGGCCAGCCATGACCAAGCAGTGCCTCCTTGGTCCCTCAGAACCCTGTGTTCGGTTTGCCATTTCCACCATGGTTTTCCCCTATGGGAATGAGCAGGACCAGCCACGACAAAGCGGTGCCTTCCCAGCTGCTCCTAGGGAAGGAGGGGCCAAGGCCAGCCATGACCAAGCAGTGCCTCCTTGGTCCCTCAGAACCCTGTGTTCGGTTTGCCATTTCCACCATGGTTGTGCCCTATGGGAATGAGCAGGACCAGCCACGACAAAGCGGTGCCTTCCCAGCCGCTCCTAGGGAAGGAGGGGCCAAGGCCAGCCATGACCAAGCAGTGCCTCCTTGGTCCCTCAGAACCCTGTGTTCGGTTTGCCATTTCCACCATGGTTTTCCCCTATGGGAATGAGCAGGACCAGCCACGACAAAGCGGTGCCTTCCCAGCTGCTCCTAGGGAAGGAGGGGCCAAGGCCAGCCATGACCAAGCAGTGCCTCCTTGGTCCCTCAGAACCCTGTGTTCGGTTTGCCATTTCCACCATGGTTGTGCCCTATGGGAATGAGCAGGACCAGCCACGACAAAGCGGTGCCTACCCAGCCGCCCCTAGGGAAGGAGGGGCCAAGGCCAGCCATGACCAAGCAGTGCCTCCTTGGTCCCTCAGAACCCTGTGTTCGGTTTGCCATTTCCACCATGGTTGTGCCCTACGGGAATGAGCAGGACCAGCCACGACAAAGCGGTGCCTTCCCAGCCGTTCCTAGGGAAGGAGGGGCCAAGGCCAGCCATGACCAAGCAGTGCCTCCTTGGTCCCCCAGAACCCTGTTTTAGGTTTGCCATTTCCACCATGGTTTTCCCCTATGGGAATGAGCAGGACCAGCCACGACAAAGCGGTGCCTACGCAGCCGCTCCTAGGGAAGGAGGGGCCAAGGCCAGCCATGACCAAGCAGTGCCTCCTTGGTCCCTCAGAACCCTGTGTTATGTTTGCCATTTGGGAATGAGCAGGACCAGCCACGACAAAGCGGTGCCTTCCCAGCCGCTCCTAGGGAAGGAGGGGCCAAGGCCAGCCATGACCAAGCAGTGCCTCCTTGGTCCCTCAGAACCCTGTGTTCGGTTTGCCATCTCCACCATCGTTGTGCCCTATGGGAATGAGCAGGACCAGCCACGACAAAGCGGTGCCTACCCAGCCACTCCTAGGGAAGGAGGGACCAAGGCCAGCCATGACCAAGCAGTGCCTCCTTGGTCCCTCAGAACCCTGTGTTCGGTTTGCCATTTCCACCATAGTTGTGCCCTATGGGAATGAGCAGGACCAGCCACGACAAAGCAGTGCCTTCCCAGCCACTCCTAGGGAAGGTGGGGCCAAGGCCAGCCATGACCAAGCAGTGCCTCTTTGGTCCCCCAGAACCCTGTGTTAGGTTTGCCATTTCCATCAGTGTTGCACCCCCTTCAGGAATGAGCAGGACCAGCCGAGACAAAGCAGTGCCTTCCCAGCCACGACCAAGCAGTGCCTCCTTGGTCCCTCAGGACCCCGATGTTAGATTTGCTATTCCCACCATGGTTGTCCACCCTCAGGAATAAGGAGGACAAACCAAAACAAAACAGTGCCTTCTCACTGACAGTTCCCCTTTTTTTTTTTTTTTAAACGCAGACAATGTCAAAATTATAAAAAGAGAACCTTACCTTATTTTTTATAAATTCTCATTTAGAGTTTTGTGCCTGTGGGATTTCAAGAAATGTTTAACAATTCCTCGTCCTCCTCTTCTCACACAAATTACTTACAGGGTCTAATTGGGAAAAGACAGTCAGTAATAATCAAAAGTCCGCTGAAATAACAGTGCATTTGCAATAAACATTCTGCCGGTGAACATAAACAACATAGTTGCAACAAGGCGTAGCATGCCATAAGCGAAGAGCCTTATTATTATGTTCCTGACCTGCATCATCCACTAAGGAGCTTCTTAGCAGATTCCCTAAATGAAAAAAGACAAGATTTTTAGTGAGAGATAACAGCTTGGTGCCCATCTCCAATGTTACACCTCTTTGCTCTAGAATGCTACAGCGAACACAACATTTTCTGAACTGAGACTGTATTTACATGCCTAATGCTCAATATCAATGACAAAACATTTTTAATTGATATAATGTAAACATCACTTACTGCTTGCAGTTCTGACTCTTCAACTCCTCAGTGACCATTTACAGATGAAAGCCGTGGTTGGTAGCTGCAGCCAAGCCGCAAATGCCGCTTAAAATAGCCTCTGCTGAGGAAGAGTCCTTCATAAGTGGCGCGAACAAACAAGTATAAGTTCTGTGTTGTCTGGTACTTCTTCAGAAAATGAAATTAATTTCTTTCAAGAAACGCAAGGCAGATTTTGCTATTTACTCAAATAACTCATAAAACTTACAGTACATAGAGTACAGAGTGTGCAGAGTAGTACAGCGGAAAGTTACAAAGAGAGCTGCAGGATGAGCTTGTCCTTGGAAAAAGGGGCAATAGGGCAATATCTTTTAAATGGATACTCATATTTTGCATGGGTTTCACATTTTTGGGTGTTTATTGGTCACAGTGAAAACTGCATAATTCCGTGTTTTTCCAGGATTACATCTTTAAAAAAGGTAGCCTCTGAAATGGGCCATTCAGATCAGCGACAGGTTTCTACGTAGAATCTTGCTTTCGCTGAAATCAACCAATCGTCATTCACCTCAGGCAGCTTTCCTGCACCAGCTTGTGTGGTTGTCAAGATTTCAACTGACCATTTCGATACCTCCTGCCAATTCTGGCTCGTACATATTAGGCCGAATAACCAATCCTACAGCAGCCATGTTTTCAACAACTTTGGAGCACAGTGTGGCTGCTCCCCCACGTGGGATCGCACACATGGAGGAGGGGCTATGCAGTCACTCCGAATACTCTCAGCCAATCTAACCTTTGAATGGCAAAACAGCTTGTTCATTTCAGGAGGAACGAGAGGCGGCAAGATATAATCAAATTAAAATATGTTTAAATTTTTTTAAAACAAAAACTTTACCAACATGATTCAAAAAACACATTAGAATAATAGAAAACTGATAGCATTGCTAAAATATGTCCCCTTTAAACTCTGCTCTGCTGTGCCTGGGGCAGATTCCCAAATAAAGAGATGCATGACTTTGATGTCACGGAGTGCAGCATGTCGAAAAACGTTGTCTAAAACAGTGTTTACAGCAGCCTTCAGAATGAGCGTCTGAAGCCTGCAGCATTATTACAGCACTTTAGTACAGATTTGAAACTTCAGCCTACATTGTATTGTACGTCTGTAAATATGGAAAAGCATAATACCCCACCTTTAAGAAACAAATGCCGTGGCGAGAAATAGCACACAGTGCCAGTTGGCTACTGTTTTGACCTGATTTGGTGGGC
The DNA here is from genome assembly GCF_022749685.1 of Semicossyphus pulcher. Classification (NCBI taxonomy): domain Eukaryota; kingdom Metazoa; phylum Chordata; class Actinopteri; order Labriformes; family Labridae; genus Semicossyphus; species Semicossyphus pulcher. Next base: position 16,365,172 of record NW_027211698.1, on the reverse strand, counting down.
AACCTACATCCCACCTCCAAGGTACGCCACTGCCCAGCCTCTTCTCTCTTCAAGTTTAGTAATGAATTAATATATATTATAATTTTGAGAAGGCACAGAATTCAGTGTTCGACTCTCAAAATTTCCTGTCATAAGAGGTAGTTCTGGACCTGGTCCAGATTCTTAAATGTTCTGTTGGTTTCACCTACCTGCATGTTAGCAAATATGTCTTACCTGAACCAGGGTCTCGTACCTGCCTGCCATCCTGTGTCTGATGTTGACCAGCTGATGCTTCCTCCATCTTCCTCTGACTGTGAGGAAAAAAAAAAACTCCATATCCAATTTAAATGTTTGACTCTGTGTTTGAACATCGTAAAGTGAACCAGAGCCTCAGGATGTTCAGAGCATTTGTAGTCCACTCACCTCCCATACCTTACCCCTAACATTAAAAGGTAAACATTGGTTACATTGTGATTCGACTCTGCAGATACAGAAATCAGCTTACACAAGGTTTTTTCTGCACCAGCACTGTGCGAATAAAAAAACTACCTCATGTTTTTGTTCCTAGGAATTCTATTTCTGTGGTAAAGAAACGGGTATGGAGTTTGTTTTTTTTACAAGCATCGTATAGAAGTTTGAAATTCTAGTATTGTGTCACCCCTAATTGTCTGCAAGTATATTTTTTTTATTTTACAGTTTATCTTTTAAGGGCAAGGTCTTTGCAGGATTTTGAATCAAGCATTATCTGTCAGCCTGCAGTAAAAAAGGAAAGTACAAATCTAGCATGAGGATAGTACTCAGTCCTAATAAAGACACCTGATCCTGGAGGAAGAGCTCCACTCTTCTTCAAGTATCAGCAGCAGATGTCTTAAGGGAAGAAAGACCCAAAACTTACAATATTAAATAAATCCTCTCAGTCTGTGAACATGTTTAAGTGTATTTTGTTTTGGGGGGGGACAACTCATGTTATGTTTTGATATACATTTATTGTACGTTTTGATTAATTAGCTTGCTCTACTTGTCTAATCCTACAGCATGTCACATGATGCAGACAGACTGCAACATAAGATAGAGAAAGGGAGCGAAGGAGAGACAGCACCATGCGATATATTTGTTTATTAGAAGAAGAAAAGTTTGAAATTCAACTAATCAGGTTGTAACATCCCAACTCAGTTGAACCTCGTTTTCATCCTTATAAGTTTGCATTAAACTTTTGTCTATTTTTAAGCAGATATTCGACTTACTGAAATCATTCATCTCTACTTTGATTTATATAATATTTAGTCTCGCAGGTTCATGACTCTACTAGTCAACATCATTTAAATCAGTTTAAATGTTTGACAGGATGATTGTTACTAGTATCTAATCATTGACTGTTTTTATTCACCATTTAAACATCAAACATTTGGAGTGTGAATCAGCTCACCTGGCAGGTGCAGAGCAGGTCTCACCCTATCAGGGAACTTCGATGTTTCCACTGTTGAAACAGAAAGACAATAAATTAACAACCATTAATTATTGAAACTTTACCGTTTTTACTGTTTTATTTTTCTACATCAAAGACTTTATTCTGTTTTAACGTAAATTTTGATTCAATTTATATGCAAAACTTTTTACACTGAAGTTCACAGAAAGGTCCGTTTAAAGCTAATTATTAATTAAGAGGAAAATTCATTGAATGCTTCTCTCCTCTTCATCCTGAGTCCGCTGTTCACTGACTGTAACATAAACGTCCCTTCGTTAAAATATTTAAAAATAAACTTTATTAAACACACTCCGTGAAACACAATTAAAAAAACACGCCAGCCGCTGCGTAACATATGCAATGTAAGTACATCATATTTAATAAAACAAAGACAAGTTCGGCTCATTAATCAAAGTGTGGAGAGGTAAAATTAACGGTTAAACGTCACACAGGTTTATGCTAGCATTACCTTGAATCAGGTGTGTGGCGTTAATGAGCCTCACTGAGTTTATTTGACCATGTACTCGACATGAGTCGCCTTAAACGGGACTCGCGTGACATCGCGGTGGTTTGGTTCAAAGTTTAGAGGAACAAAGTCTCGACTTTTATGTTTTTAAAACAATGTTTTATATTTGTAAACTCACCGTTTGAGGACTTCGGCAGCTTCTCTGCTCCTCTGAGCTCAAGACAAGCGCCACCGGCTGTTAAAGGAAGTTAACGATCGAGTCAGCGGGCTGTGATTGGCTGACAGGAGAAAGCTCGCACAGAGTCGAGATCAGATCAGACGTCATCAGATTCCTCGTCTCTGATTGGTCCCTGCCTCAGACTTAGAAACAAAGAAAACATAAAAGCACGGAGCGTCTCTCCTGACAAAGATGAACTTTTCCTTAATCTAACACATTATGTCATAATGTTACAATATCTAATATATTTAATATGAAAGCAGCTTAAAATCCACCCAGCGTTTACTTTATCTGTTGTGTATATTGTTGTTTCTGATGTTTCTACCTTGATTGTATCTGTTTCTTGTTTTTACCCCAAACTTGTTTTCTCTTTGTCTGTTCCTGTTTTCATTTTGTTTTGTGTTGTTGTCTTGTACCTGGTCTGTTTCTTTTATCTTCTCTGCAAAGCACCGTGTGACTTCTGCTTTAGAAAGGTGCTATATAAAATAACTTATCAGTAGTATAAAGTAACATTATATTAAATATATTACTAACTACAATGTTACAATATTTCATACATTATGTAGTACAAAGTTACATTATATATACTATAAATATTATCTGATATATGTAACATTTTCCATTTTTAAAATATGATTTATTATTAAAGTACAGATCAGTATAGAAGAGACCAGTATAGAACAAAACAGTGTAGATCAGATGTGACATTTTATTGTGGTTACCAAAATGATTCTGTGTTGGCGACATGGAAATGTACATTTTCATAATAAGTAAAATATATAAATAAAATATTGCACAAATGTAAGAAATTACATAATTAAAATACACATATTTGACCATTTAAAAAAAAAGGACAGGTGAGGTGACAGTGAAACAGGAAATAAACCCACAGGTGACTTTTGTTGTTTATGTCGCTGGTTTGATTTCTTTATAAAACAGTTTGGCACAGTTTACCTGAAAGGTGTTACATTCACCTTCATCACCTTCATCTTCATCCCCTTCATCAAACTGATCAGCTGATCATTGATGTTTGTGTCATTGATTAGCAGCAGCTGAACTTCATTTCCCACAATGCATCACTCATAAGGACCAGATGAGAGCCAGTCAGGTGTCATCATGTGTTATAGAGGTAATCAATAATACATAAATAAATGATTGACAGCATGCATCATATTGAGCCCATTTCTGTTCAGCAGGAGGTCAAAGGTCATCAACTCTCTGATGTTTCATTGGACATCTAACTGCTCGTCAGTCGCCATGACAACAGCGAAATAGCTGCAGGTTTACATTCAGACGTCAGGACACATCTAATTAACAAACACTGAGATCTGTCTCTCTCTCTGTCTGTCTCTCTCTGTCTGTCTGTCTGTCTGTCTGTCTCTCTCTCCTTCTCTCTCTGTCTGTCTCTCTCTGTCTGTCTGTCTGTCTGTCTGTCTGTCTCTCTCTCCTTCTCTCTCTGTCTGTCTCTCTCCTTCTCTCTCTGTCTGTCTCTCTCTCTGTCTCTCTCTCTGTCTGTCTCTCTGTCTGTCTCTCTCTGTCTGTCTGTCTCTCTCCTTCTCTCTCTGTCTGTCTCTCTCTGTCTGTCTGTCTCTCTCCTTCTCTCTCTGTCTGTCTCTCTCCTTCTCTCTCTGTCTGTCTCTCTCTCTGTCTCTCTCTCTGTCTGTCTCTCTCTGTCTGTCTGTCTCTCTCTGTCTGTCTCTCTGTCTGTCTCTCTCCTTCTCTCTGTCTGTCTCTCTCCTTCTCTCTCTGTCTGTCTCTCTCTGTCTGTCTCTCTCCTTCTCTCTCTGTCTGTCTCTCTCTGTCTGTCTCTCTGTCTGTCTCTCTCCTTCTCTCTGTCTGTCTCTCTCTGTCTGTCTCTCTGTCTGTCTCTCTCCTTCTCTCTGTCTGTCTCTCTCTGTCTGTCTCTCTCCTTCTCTCTCTGTCTGTCTCTCTCCTTCTCTCTCTGTCTGTCTCTCTGTCTGTCTCTCTCCTTCTCTCTGTCTGTCTCTCTCTGTCTGTCTCTAGTTTCTGTTAACAAGCAGATCATCACTTCTGTTTCCTCCAATGTTCCCCTCTTCCTCCTCTTCCTCCTCCTCTCTGTCCTGCTTCTCCTTTTCCTCCTCCTCACCACTCTCCTTTTCTCTCTCCCTCTCTGTTATTTTCTCTCTTTCCTCTTTATTCTCCTCCTCCTCCTTTTCTCTCTCCTGCTTCTCCTTCTGTTTCTCCTCCCCCCTCCCTCCCCCCTGTTTCTTAAGGTCCTGGAACACTTGAGTGAAGAATTGTGGGTCAGCGTTGATCCGGAGCATGTCGGCGCTCAGCCGGTCGATCAGCTCGAGTGCTCTTTCCCAGAATGCATCGCGGCTGGACTCGACCAGGAAGGGTTTGAGGGGGTAGGAGATCTCGTTGCCCAGGTAGGAGTAGGCCAGGTAGAGTGAGGTGAGGAAGGAGGCGTGCAGCTCCTGCTCCGAGGATGTGTCCTCATCTACTGCCTCCCGGCACAGCAGGTACACAAAGACAAGTCCGGCCGGACTGAGGAAGCACTGGTCCTACAAGGACAAAGGTACTTATATTACAGGTACTGCAACTGCAGGTACTAGAACTACAGGTACTGCAACTACAGGTACTTATATTACATGTACTACAACTACAGGTACTACAACTATAGGTACTTATATTACATGTACTACAACTACAGGTACTGCAACTACAGGTACTTATATTGCATGTACTACAACTACAGGTACTACAACTACAGGTACTTATATTACATGTACTACAACTACAGGTACTGCAACTACAGGTACTAGAACTATAGGTACTGCAACTACAGGTACTTATATTACATGTACTACAACTACAGGTACTACAACTATAGGTACTTATATTACATGTACTACAACTACAGGTACTGCAACTACAGGTACTTATGTTACATGTACTCCTGTACAACGGGAGAAAGGCTGGTTTCCGTAGTCAGTACAATGTCAGAGTGTAATAATGTTCCTTTTCATTTGGTTTATATGCGATTCTAACTTTAGTAGCTGTATGGATTATTAGTATAGTTGTTAAAGATATCCGCTAATTTGACAGTTTTTCCTGTTTCTTATTGACAGGTCATCCATTGCCAGCAGCAGTCAGGAACAAATTGTTGCTTCGTGACTTTGAATTTCTTCCACCACAGCAACCCGTTGGAATGTTTCACAGGTGCTGTAGACATCCCTCAGCCATCGCTGCTTAAAGTCCCTTCTACTACTACAGGTACTACTACTACAGAGAGATGAGGTCTGTTTGCTGATCACTGTTTCCCTAAATGATGGTACACACACTGTAAGATACAGACACACACACACCACACACACACACACTGTAACACAAACACACACACAATGTAACACACACCTGCCAGCCCTGCACCAGCAGCGCTCTGTCAACGTTTCTGAACCATGCGACAATCTGATTTGACGACAGCTTCTTCAGTTTGACACAACGACGACACAGGAAGTCAGAGAGACAACGAAGAAGCTCACCTGTAGACGCCTAAGAGGTAGGACACAAAGAAAGGATACAAGGGAGGGAGGAAGGAGACGTGAAGAGAGGAGATTGTCATGTTTTAAAACACTCAAAAAAATGAACAGGGTTTGGTTGGTGGAATTATAAAGTTATATTCTAAACAAACTGAAACCTGAAAATGATGAAATCACTGATTTTATGAAAAACTGTCATCTTATTTATTTTGTTCAAATGTAAGGATTTTTTTAAATATTTAATATAATAATAATTTTGGCATTCAAATTTTGAATTATTTTATACTGACTACATACAAAGCCAAAAATACGAATGGTAGAGAGATGATATGGAAGGATTCACAAGGAAAGAAAAGAAGACTACACCCCTTAAAAAAGAAAAAACAAACAAAACAACAAATATGTCATACATCAGTATACGCATCTACGCATGCACTTATTGTATGTACACGTACACTGCACCTTCTTGCACGCCATAAGGGCCTTCCATTTTTGGCTTGTTTCGCTTTGTACGTTATTCAACCGAGCAATCATGATTTCAAAGGTAGCAATAATAATAATATTAAAGCAGGTCAAAGTGATTGTGAATAATTATAATATATATATATATTATATGCAACGCAAATCACACAGGTTCTAATGGTTCTTCTGTGGACTCACACACCCCTACACAACCAGAGCACACTCTGAATGAACCTCTCACTACCTCTGATGGTGAGAGCATGAGTCAGCACAGAGCACTGAAATCCAATGGCATATATAAACTTCACACACCTGGTCTTAATCATGGACAATTAGACACACACACCTGACAGTGCACTGAGCTGATTCCCTCACCAAACTCAATGGCCCAATCCCAATCTCCACCCTAAAGCCTGAGCACTGAGCCCTCACAGACTTTAATGGCGTCAGGCGTGCAGAGCGTGAGTCTGTGACGACTTGAGATCTGCATAAACATGAGGAATGGGACAATATCATGACATCACACAAGGTGTACCATTACATACTTAGAAAAAAAGCCAACCTCCAGCATGTATGTGTGGTTCTAACATTACTGTGTTTACATATTTTACTATCAAAAGTCAGAAAGTTATTTTTACAAACGTCTCTACAAACATGAATCATAAGTGATGAACTACATGTTTCACTAACAGATTCCTCTCACCTTCTCGCTCACTTTGTTTACATTATTATATTCTTTGTTCCAACTGTAATGAATACAACTTCAGTATAGGAACATTAAGGGGGCTGGACAATCACGTTTGTCACCAAGTTGGCTATGAACTCTGGGTAACCACCAAAGGAAAGTCTGCATCAGAGCCCTCAAGTACTTGGTGATTTGACAGTGGGACAGCACTCACACACTAAGCGGGGATGCGCCTCAAAGTCTGAGTCGGTGAGTGTGGAGACTGGGATTTGGGGAGTGAGTGTGAGCGCCCCTCACAACAAGTTTTCAGATTTAACCCTGTTTGACCTGAACCATGAAATGGTGAATCTGGAGTTTTTATTGAGCCTTCTGACAAATAAAAAAATGATTGCATGTATGAGATTTGTTTAGTATGATATTTCATCCACCGTGCATTTACTGTTTACCTTGTGTTTTTTAAACAAATAAAAACACAACAAATATTTTTTTACCCCTTAAAAGTCCTTCATAGAGCAGATCTAACCACCCACAAGAATGTAGGGTTTGGGTTTGTAAATATTCCTCTTCAACAATCTGAAACTATTTCAATGTTTTCTGGCCTTAACTTTTTTTCAAAATTGGCAAAAACATCTGTAAAAACCTCGTGTGGATCACAGACTGGCAACCTCCATCTTTGATGTCTCATCCAAAGGTCCTCTGGGTCTGATATTCTGCCCCCTGGAGGATTATCTGTTCACTGCATGTCTCTGGTTGTATTCAACAAGTATTTCAGGAAACAAATGATCACACCAATGATGAAGACGTCTCAAAAACGTGTATCAAATATGATACACTTGGTCATGTACATTCAAGACTTTTAATTAGATTTTAAGTCAAACTTTTTTCTTTTTAGTCATAGTTCATATTATTTTGTTTCTTTAGGTGAATTGACCTTTTTATAGTTTAAATGCATCATTTAATCTCCTGAAACAACACACACACACACACACACCGACCTGCACCACCACCCTGCGCGGGGAGAGTATCAGGTCCGGTCTACCCTGGTTCTGGTTCTGGGTGCGTTCAGGGACCTTGGGTACGGGTACCGGGATGGGTCCGTGTCTGTGTCCGCTCTTTAGCGCTTTGTGGCGGCTGTTAGGGTCGGCCTGCTCCCTCAAGATTTTCCCGGGCTCCGAAACGGCGGGCTTCACCTTCTTACCGCCCTTCCTCTTGGCTCGCGCGGCAACGAGGCGTTTCTTCCAGCTGAGCGCGTGCTGCAGCACCGGGTGCCGCTTCTTCTTCTTACCATCCTTCTCTTCCTCCTCGCGGGGCTGCGGCGGCTTCTGCCCCGCGAGTTTCTCCGGCCCACGAGTCGGAGACAAGGACAGCACCGTTCCCATGACGACGGCAGGACAGGGCGGCGCGAGCTTTTTCTGCAGGACGAGCTGTCTGTCTGTCTGTCTGTGCGGTCAGACGTTAAAAGTAATAACCCATAAGCAAAAGATATCCATAACTCCTCCACCTGTCTGTCCGTCTGTCTGTCTGTCTGTGTGTTTCTCCCTCTCTGTCTCTCTTTCTACCTGCCTCTCTCTCTCTGCGACGCAGCCTGATGGACTGAATCAGAAGGGGCGGGGCTCCTGCAGAGACTCTGTCCGTGGTGCTGAAACAGTTTAAAGCTGCAGTTCAGAGGAAGACTACACTGATATATTATATCATAATATTATAAAAATACAATATAATATATTACCATACTGGATATTATATGATTATAACATATATTATATCATATATAATATTAAATAAAGTAACAAGTGTTTTATTAAATTATATTTTATGTAATGGAGGCTTTGACTGCATTCCCGTTGCTATGGTTACTCTGTAATTTATAACAGTAAACAGGCAGTTTCACCTGAACTACTTAGGTGTCCATTGTCACCCTGCAGCCAATCAGAATCAAGTATTCACATGGTGAAACACATTATAATAATTATATCACATAAAGTCATGAACACTGAATTGTCTCCTGTACAGAATCGATGCACCCAACACAAAAAACCCTTTTTACATTACCCACAATGCAACTCTTGCAACGTGTTATTGCTAATGTCACCTGGCGCAGGGGTGAGCAGTTGCCAACAGAGGTCTGGTAAGCTCACTTCTTTCTTACAATAATACTTTTATTTTGAAAATTGAAGTCTTCAGACAATGCTGACTCAAGTGACATCACCCGAGGACATCTATCAGCTTCACACAGCTTTCCTTCAGTGTTTGTCTTTGTAGCTGCAGTGTTCAGAGTTCTTTGTCTTTCTGTCCTTAGGGTTAGCATCTAGACTGAATCTGGACTGAAGAGGATCATTTGTTTGTGACACAAATCAGAGCGAGATCAGAGCAATGAGAGAAGAGGAACCTGCAAATAAATTAGTTAGTAGAGTTAATCAGTAGAGTTAGTTAGTAGTTGTCAGAGCTGAACACAACTCCACTCCGAGTTCAGGTAATGATTCACCTTCATCACGTCCTTCTTCTTCTTCTTCTCCTACTGTAATCATTGTTGTTAACAGTGTTACAGGTGTGTCACTGCCCCCTGCTGGTCTGCACTGTGAACTGTAGATTCAGATACAAAAGCTCCACCAGAGAAACTGACAGCAAAACTTCACTTCCTGTTTTTTGTTTCACTCTGACACTTTTAATTTATAGAATTATTATGATTTTAATAACAATGATATTAATAATTATTATTACTATCATTGTTACTATTATTATTATTATAGTGAAATAAAAACAGATGTTTGTTTCTAAGCAGCTGATGCTGAATCAGATTATACACCTCGCTCTCTATCCCCCACGAGTGTGTGTGTGTGTGTGTGTGTGTGAATGTGTGTGTGTGTGTGTGTGTTGGTGGGCGGAGCCTGTGGCAGCAGAAGGCTCATTGTCTGAGGAGGCAGAGGGAGAGAGAGGGAGGAGGGAGGGTCGAGCGAGCTAGACAAAGAGTGCAGCTGTGGGAGAGAGAGAGCGGGCAAGAGACAAAGAGGAGGGAGGCCGACTCTCTCTTTCTTTCTTCATGTGGGGGAGGAGAGGGGGAGGATTAACCGGCTGATCTGCCACACGCGCTCACACACAACACACACACATTTCATATAAACACACACCGACACGGCATCCGTCAGAGCCTTCATCTGGATCAGCATCATCATCATCATCATCATCCTCAGCAGCAGCAGCAGCGGCGGCCACAGCGAGGACGAGAGACAAAGACAGAGAGAGAGTGAGCGAGGAGAGACGATCCTTCGCCTGACGACAGACAGACACAGACACACAAACAGTCAGACAGGAGAGAGACAGACAGCAGAGAGAGAGAGAGAGACAGCAGAGAGAGAGAGACAGACAGGCCTTCAGCAGCTCCTCCGCCTGTCTGTGATGGCCGACCACATGTTCCTGCTGCTGACTGTCTGCTGAGCGTGTGTGTGTCTGCAGGTGGGTGTGTTCAGTGTGTGTGTGCAAGTGTGTTCGTTTAGTGTCTGTGTGTGTGTGTGTGATGGGGAACACAGAGAGCATGGAGAGCCAGCTGGCTGTGATCCGGTCCAGAGCTGCTCCCGTTCGACTGCCGATGCCCGACCCGGCTGAGCTGGAGGAGAGATTCTCCATCGCACTGGTGAGTACGCACACACTCGCACTGTATACGCACACACACACACCCCACACACACATACACACACACACAATATTTTTCTTCCTCAGCCATTCCTTGGTTGTTTTGCTGGAATGCTTCGGATCTTCATCCTGTTGCATGATCCATTTTCGGCCAAGCTTTAACTTCACAACTGACCGCTTGAGGTTATGTTCCAGGATTTAACAGTATTCCTCAGAATTCATGATTCTCTGGACTACGCGGAGTTGTCCAGGTCCCGAGAACGAAAAGCAGGCCCAGATCTTAACATTCCCACCACCATGCCTCACTGTTGGGAGAAGGTTCTTTTGGTGGTATGCAGTGTTGACTTTTCGCCAAACATGGCGGTTTTGGTTGTGACCAAACAGTTCAATTTTGGACTCATCTGTCCACAGAATGGACTTCCAGAAAGCTTCAGGTTTCTCCAGGTGCTCTCTGGCGAAGTTGAGACGGGCAGCTTTGTTCTTTTTTGAGAGCAGAGGCTTCTTCCTAGCAACCCCCCCATGAAAGCCATGTTGTTTGAGTTTTCTTCTTATTGTGGAAGCATGCACATGTGTCCCAGATGCAGCAAGAGAGGTCTGCAAATCCGAGATGTTATGTTTAGGTTGGCTTTTACCTGAATTATCATTTTTCTTGCAGATATTTTAGAAGGTCGCCCACTTGTAGGCAGAGTTGCAGTCATTTTCAGTGCTCTCCATTTGTAGATGATCTTTCCCCAGACAAATGTGCTGTCACTACTCTCTTCCTGAGGTCCTCTGACATCTCTTTTCCTCTTGGCATGATTGACCTGTATGGGTTCACTTTGGTAAGACCAATCTGACCTGGTTTGATCTCTGTTTCAATCAGTGCTGCCTAATTTCTTCCCTAAAAATCTCTCATTTCATTGGTGAATTTAGCCACCAATTTTGTCCCACCTGATTGTATTTACCTGTTCGTTTTAAGTAACGCAGCTCAGGGTTCACTAAGTTTTGCACCTACAAGAGTTTTCAAAAAAATATTTTTAAATTTAGTCTTTTGACTACACAATTGATTTCCTCAAAAAAAGTTTAAGGAATTGATAAACATACACCTGTTATTTCATGTAAAAATACTGGTTCTGATTAAAGAAAGAAATAATGGTAAAACAACAGAAAACTCCTCAAGAGGTTCACATACCTTCAAGCAGCACTCTACACACACACACATATAAGTAGTGGAAGCACCTGACGGATGCCGTGTTGTGTGTTTATATGAAATGTCTGTGTGTGTATGTGTATGGTGTGTGTACATATATATACATATATAGCCTATGTACGCACATATATATGCACACACACACAAACACATGATTTCTAAACAAATACTGAATTCAGTGTTTGCTCATTAGCCTGTTACCATGCTAACATTAGCTTGTTTTCAGTACATACAGTGCTGATGGGATTTTCTGTAGTTCTGCAGGTTTTTGGTCATGAATAAAGTTTTAAACGCAGAAACATGTTTGACCTGAAGGTGGCGCTCACGGTTCATCCTGAGGGGAACCAAAGAAGATCCCAAAGAATAAAAGCCTTTCTCTTCAAGTCTCTCAGGTCTTCAGGTCTCAGGTGTAAGATTACACGTTTTCAGGTCTTCCCCTGATTGTGTCTCTGGTCTTAAAGTTGAGTGAGAATCTGGAGACAGACTATTAGACTTTCTGGTCTCCATGGGACCTGCTTCATTTGTTGTCAGAGTCTACCATAGGGACCTGCAGGTGTTACCAACCTGCAGACTGGTTCAAACATCCTGAAGAAGAATCAGAAAGAAGAGTCATGCATAAAACAAACCAGTCAAGACCAGGCTCAGAGATTCATGCAAGTCCAGTCTAAACATCGTTCTAACCACTTCCGCTGCATACCACTCTTCTTTGTGCATTCTGCTGCCTCTTGCGAGGAGTCACAAACTAACAGGATCCATATTTGTCATCAAACAGTTCTCAGTAAATCTGGATTATTCTGTCCAGTACAGTTAAACAGCAGACAGACTCTGCTTTGATGTCTATGGAAATCTGGACTCGCAGTGCATTAAAGATACTCTGTATTTATATAAAAACACCTTGAACAAGATGATGATCCTGATGGTTGTAGGTTGTTGGTCATGGTTGTAGAAGGATTTTTAACAAACAAAACATTCCGGTATACTTCAAACCACTGAACACACTCAGACAGCAGCTTGTCCAACCAAAGGACAAAACACCACAAACAGAGCAATGTAGTGCATGCAGTGCAATGCAATGAGGAATGCAGGGACCTGTCCATCAGGGAAACAGAACAACCCCTCCACAAACGCATGGCCCAGCACAGGAGAGCCAGCTCCTCAGGTCAGGACTCAGCTGTCTGCCTCCATCTAAAGGACAAAGGACACTCCTCTGAAGACAGCAAGGTTCACATCCAGCCAGAGAAGGCCGCTGCTTTGAAAGAGGTGTGGAGGAAGCCATCTTTGTTAAGCTGGAAAAACCATCCCTTAACAAAGGTGGTGGCCTTAGACACCACCTATCACCCACTGACAATGCAGTGTTGAACTCTCTGCTCAAACAGCTGAGCTCACACTCACACTCAGGATCATGTGAGCCTAACGACCCATCAACACCAGAGGGTACTAACGACTCTCAGTGATACTGGGTTCACAGCACAGGCTAACGACTCACCGTGATTACGCATCTATTAGCATACTAATGACCTACAGAGGCTTATATTTCTAGCTAATAATGCTAACATCTATTAGCATACTAATGACCGACAGAGGCTTATATGTCTAGCTAATAGTGCTAACATCTATTAGCATACTAATGACCTACAGAGGCTTATATTTCTAGCTCCGTCCACCAGTCAGTTTAGAACTGAAGAAGTCTTTTGGACGAGAGGTGAAACGTCTTAAAGAACGTCAACCAGGTCCAGCTGCCTTTTTGATTAAGCTTAGAGTCTTGGTTGAAGGTTGTTGGTCTTGGTTGAAGGCCATTTGTGTTGGTTGTAGGCTGTGCTTTGTTTTACCCTGATATAAACACTCACAGTGATATTCAGCTCAGTACAAACAGGTCCTAAAATGATGTAAAGAAGAACTGTCAGATTTATAAATAAACTGTTTGTTTCAGAATTCGATGAACCTGCCTCCTGACAAGGTGCGTCTACTGCGTTCTTATGACAACGAGAAGAAGTGGGAGCTGATCTGTGATCAGGTGGGTGGTGTTAATAAAGTTAATGAGTTTGAACGTTGACCTGATCTGGTTCAGGTCAGAGACTCGATTATTCTTTACGTCAATTATTGTCCACTGAGAACTAATGACTCACCTCTCTGTAAATACATTAAAATATTAATGATACAATGTTTCAGAAATAAAATCTATTTAATGTTATAAATCTTTATGTGCATTAAAATAATCAGTAACTGATGTTTACCTGCAGCTTTCAAACACCTGCAGCACCTTATGTGATGTCATTTTTGTGTGTTTGATGCAGGAGAGGTTTCAGGTGAAGAACCCTCCACACACCTACATCCAGAAACTGAGAGGCTTCCTCGACCCGGCAGTCACACGCAAGGTGAGATGGGAAATGTAGTTTGTAGATGGTTGACAACAGCGATGATTTCAGAGTTAAATAATGACAAAGTATTTTTCTATTGATGCAACAAATGTAAGGTTAAAACAACCGGTCTGTCCCTCTGTCTGTCACCCTGCCTGTCTCTCTCTTTACCTGTCTGTCTGCAGAAGTTCAGAAGAAGAGTTCAGGAGTCAACTCAGATGCTCAGAGAGCTCGAGATTTCTCTTCGCACAAACCATATTGGGTACCTGTCTCCCTGATCTGTCTCACTCTCTTACCCTGAGTCAGTCTCCCTTTGACTACCTGTCTCTGTCTCTGTTGACCTGTCTCTCTTTGTGATGACCTGTCTTTCTCTGTAGGTGGGTCAGAGAGTTTCTCAATGAGGAGAATCGAGGCCTCGATGTTCTTGTTGAGTATTTGTCCTTCGCTCAGTACGCCGTCACGTAAGTCAACACATAACTTTATATATAAATATATACACACACACACACACACACACACAAATATATGTATATGCATATATATATATATATATATATATATATATATATATATACAGCAGGTAAAATAAGTATTGTACACATCAACATTTTTCTCAGTTAATATTTTTCTAATGAGGCTATTGTAATGAGATTTTCGCCAAATGTCAAAAACAACCCATGCAATCCACACATGCAAATCAAACCATGGATGTCCATAAATTAAGTTATGTGTAAGAATGTGAAATGACACAAGGAAGAAGTATTAAACACATGAAGAAAGGGAGGTGCAAAAAGGCATGGGAAGCCAAGACACCAGCTTAAATCTATTAGTAATTAGATAGCAATCCTGTCCCTTGCCAGTGCAAATTAATATCAGCTGGTTCAGTCCCAACTGATGGCCTATAAAAAGGTGTCTCATTACCAAGGTGTCACACAAGAAACATCTCATGATGGGTAAAAGCAAAGAGCGCCCTTTTGCTGGCGAAAAAGCATGGCGAAGCTCGTTTAAAGTTTGCTGCACAACATTTGGACAAGCCTGTGAAATACTGGGAGAATATAGTCTGGTCAGATGAGACCGAAATGTAACTCTTTGGGTGACATAATACACACCATGTTTGGAGGACAAATGGCACTGCACATCACCCCAAAACACCATACCAACAGTGAAGTTTGCAGGTGGAAACATCGTGGCGTAGGGCTGTTTTTCAGCATACAGTACTGGCATACTTCATATAATTGAAGGAAGGATGAATGGAAAATGTACAGAGACATTCTTAATAAAAATCAGCTGCCATCTACCAGGATGCTGAAGATGAAACGAGCGTGGACATATCAGCAAGACAATGATCCCAAACACACAGCCAAAGAGATTCTCAGTTGGTTTCAGAGAAAGAAAATAAAGCTGCTAGAATGGAACAGCCAATCACCTGACTGGAATCCAATCAAAGATCAGAGTTTATATTAGAGGAATGTGTGGAAGAATGGGCCAAAATCACACCTGAGCAATGCATGCGAGCTTCTCCATACAGGAGGCGTCTTGAAGCTGTCATTACCAACAAAGGCTTTTGTACAAAGTATTAAATACATTTCAGTAGTTGTGTTCAATACTTTTGTGACATTCCATTTAATTTCAACTAACTTCATTTCTGAACTTATTTGTTTTGGTTTCTTTGTGGATTGCTGGGATTGTTACCAACTTCTGGTGAAACTGTCATGTCAGTAGCACCTTTAGAAATATATTTACTGAGAAAAATGGTGACGTGTTCGATACTTATTTTACCCGCTGTATATGCAGTACTGCGCAAAAGTTGAGGCAGGTGTGAAAAGATGCTGTAAACTCAGACTGCCTTCAAAAATATAAATAATAATTGTTTATGTATTTAATATTTGGTGTTACTACCCTTTGCTTTTAACCCAGCATCAATTCTTAGAGGTACACCTGCACACAGTCAGGGATTTAGTAGGATTATAGTCAGGTGTATGATCAACCAATTATACCAAACAGGTGCTAATGATCATCAGTTTCACATGTAGGTTGAAACACAGTCATTGAGTGAAACAGAAACAGCTGTGTAGGAGGCTTAAAACTGGCTGAGGAACAGCCAAACTCTGCTGCCAAGGTGAGGCTGTGGAAGTTTCATGTCACAGGTCAGACACCATGGCAAGACTGAGCACAGCAACAAGACACAAGGTAGTTATACTGCATCAGCAAGGTCTCTGCCAGACAAAGATTTCAAAGCACACTGGGGTTTCAAGATGTGCTGTTCAAGCTCTTTGGAAGAAGCACAAAGAAACGGGCGACGTTGAGGATCGTAGACGCAGTGGTCGGCCGAGGAAACTTAGTGCAGCAGGTGAAAAACACATCGAGCTTATTTCCCTTCCAAATGGGAAGATGTCCAGCAGTGCCATCAGCTCAGAACTGGCAGAAAGCAGTGGGACCCAGGTACACCCATCTACTGTCCGGAGAAGTCTGATGTAAAATGTGAAATATTTGGCTGCAGCAGAAGGCAGTTTGTTCGCCGAAGGGCTGGAGAGCGCTATGATAACGAGTGTCTGCAGGCAGCAGTGAAGCATGCTGAAGGTTCCTTGCAGGTTTGGGGCTGCATTTCTGCAAATGGAGTCGGAGATTTGGTCAGGATTAATGGTGTCCTCAATGCTGAGAAATACAGGCAGATACTTATCCATCATGCAATACCATCAGGGAGGCGTATGATTGGCCCCAAATGTATTCTGCAGCAGGACAACGACCACAAACATGCAGCCAATGTCATTAAGAACTATCTTCAGCGTGAAGAAGAACGAGAAGTCCTGGAAGTGATGGTATGGCCCCCACAGAGCCCTGATCTCAACATCATGGAGTCTGTCTGGGATGACATGAAGAGACAGAAGGATCTGAGGAAGCCTACATCCACAGAAGATCTGTGGTTAGTTCTCCAACATGTTTGGAACAACCTACCAGCCGAGTTCCTTCAGAAGCAGTGTGCAAGTGTACCGAGAAGAACTGATGCTGTTTAGAAGGCAAAGGGTGGTCACACCAGATATTGATCTGATTTTGATTTCTCTTCTGTTCATTCGCTGCATTTTGTTCATTGATGGAAATAAACTATGAACACTTCCATTTCTGAGAGCATTCTTAGTTTACAGCATTTTTTCACAATTGCCTCAAACTTCTGCACAGTACTGTATGTATATATATATACAAATATACCCACTGGCCACTTCATTAGGTACTCCTGAAGATTTACTGTTATGCTGCCTGTAATGTACAGAGGTGTTCATGAGGTGTTCATTCAATGATATTTAAGCGTCACGGTCAAAGTTGGTGGTGGGGCTGTACTGAGCTGCGTTATATTCAGGGGTGTTCCTAACACTCTGGCCCCCTCATGTATGTAATGGACAAAAAATTTGAGACACATCTCAACATAATGTAGTTTAGTAGAACAACACCTTTAACTATGGCCTCAGTAATAAACGTCATTGAATTTACACACTCCCGACTCTCAACGAAACAAAAGTCAACAGATACCAACCTCCTTAGAAGCAGAATCTGTTGTTTTGAACTGCATTAGGTCACACTGATTTGTTCTGATCCAGGATGTTGGTAAAACTTTAGAGGACCCTGTTTCTGTGTTCAGGTTTGATGGTGAGCAGTCGGAGGACCGAGGCGAGGTCTCGTCCATTGACTCTCCCTGGAGTCGGTCCATAGAGGATCTCCACGGCGACTGCAGCCTCCCCTCCCCCTCCTCCTCCGTGCCCCGAGCAGCTCGACACTCCATCAGGTAACATAGAAGGAATAAAACAAGATCACCTGATAAAAGCCAACAGTCTGATGATGTCTGTGTGTTTGTAGTTCGACTCTGGTGACTCGATCCAACACTCTGCCAAGTCGTAGAACTCTGAAGAACTCGCGACTAGTCTGTAAGAAAGACGACGTTCACGTTTGTGTCATGTGTCTGAGAGCCGTGATGAACTACCAGGTAACAACTAGTCACTTATTTTAACCTGTCAGGATTATAGAAACACGCTGATCTTCATCTCTCCTCCTCCTCAGTACGGATTCAACATGGTAATGTCTCATCCTCACGCGGTCAACGAAATCGCCCTCAGTCTCAACAACAGGAACCCCAGGTTAGCACTACTCACAGTACTACAACTACAAATACTGTAAGAAAGTAGTAAACACAAACTATAAAGAATGACAGAACTCACTACACACACAGTACTGCAACTTTCTCTAAACTACAGTGCTACTGTACAGAAGAACAACCTACAAATGGCCATTCATATACGGATGGCTGCTACGTCAATCAGTCATCACATTCATACCTGTTGGCTATGCCACCGGGAGCAATGTGGGGTTCAGTGTCTTGCCCAAGGACGCACACATGTAGCCTGGGGGAGCTGGGAATCGAACCTCTGACCTTCTGATTGAAAGACGGCCGACTCTACCACTGAGCCACAGCCTCCCCAGAAACAACAGAAACTGTCTGCTGACCTGTCTCACCACCTGTCTGATGACCTGTGTCTCTCTCCATCAGGACAAAGGCTCTGGTGTTGGAGTTGTTGGCAGCGGTGTGTTTGGTCAGAGGAGGACACGAGATCATCCTGTCGGCTTTTGACAACTTCAAAACTGTAAACATACACGCACACGCACTTCTTGTTATTGTACATATTGTGTACACTAGACTGCTTCTGGGAGCTGATTGGTTGTTTCTCTGGTTCATTTGGGTTAGGGTTTGATTGCTAACCTGTTACTTCCCCCTGTGGATTACCTGTCTCTGTACCTGTCTGCTGACCTGTCTCTTCACCTGTTGTTCTGTTACAGGTGTGTTCAGAGTCGATGCGTTTTGAGAAGTTGATGGAACACTTTAAGAATGAAGACGACAACATCGACTTTTTGGTACTGAAACTTATATTTAAACTTACTGACTTAAAACTCTTTAATAAAAGTAATAATAACATGTTTGAGTTCTTTCATTGTTTCATTGTTTCATGAGTTTCATTGTTTCATTAGTTTCATTGTTTCATTGTTTCATTTGTTTCATTTGTTTCATTGTTTCATTAGTTTCATTGTTTCATTTGTTTCATTTGTTTCATTGTTTCATTGTTTCATTGTTTCATTAGTTTCATTAGTTTCATTGTTTCATTAGTTTCATTAGTTTCATTGTTTCATTGTCTCATTAGTTTCATTGTTTCATTAGTTTCATTAGTTTCATTTGTTTCATTTGTTTCATTAGTTTCATTTGTTTCATTGTTTCATTGTTTCATTAGTTTCATTAGTTTCATTGTTTCATTAGTTTCATTAGTTTCATTGTTTCATTAGTTTCATTGTTTCATTTGTTTCATTAGTTTCATTGTTTCATTAGTTTCATTTGTTTCATTGTTTCATTAGTTTCATTAGTTTCATTGTTTCATTGTTTCATTAGTTTCATTGTTTCATTAGTTTCATTGTTTCATTGTTTCATTAGTTTCATTAGTTTCATTGTTTCATTGTTTCATTTGTTTCATTGTTTCATTAGTTTCATTTGTTTCATTGTTTCATTAGTTTCATTGTTTCATTAGTTTCATTAGTTTCAATGTTTCATTAGTTTCATTAGTTTCATTGTTTCATTGTTTCATTAGTTTCATTGTTTCATTTGTTTCATTGTTTCATTAGTTTCATTGTTTCATTAGTTTCATTAGTTTCATTAGTTTCATTGTTTCATTAGTTTCATTGTTTCATTTGTTCAGTTTCCTGTTTTAGTTTAGAAACATTTCACATTTAAGGATTCTTTATCTTTTTAAAATCATTGTTCTAACGTTACTTTACCTCCATACGACTCACCTGCTGTCAAAGCATCCTTGTGATGACATCATCAGCAGGTGTTAACAGGTGTCTGTTGTTTCCAGGTGGCCTGTATGCAGTTCATTAACATTGTGGTTCACTCTGTGGAGGACATGAACTTCAGAGTCCACCTGCAGTACGACTTCACCAAACTGAATCTGGACGAACACCTGGAGGTAACACGTGACATCATCATCAGCATCACATGACCCACTGTCAGCCAATCACCCCAGGGCATTATTATTATTAACACACAAAACCACAGTCAACCTGCCTCTGTGTAAACTCTCTCTGCATGTCTCTCCTTCTGTCGCTCTGCCTGTCTCCCTGCCTGTCTGTCCTCAGAGGTTGAAGCACACAGAGAGCGACAGGCTACAGGTGCAGATTCAGGCTTACCTGGACAATGTGTTTGATGTGGGGACGCTGCTGGAAGACGCAGAGACGAAGACAGCGGCTCTGGAACGGGTGGAGGAGCTGGAGGAGAGTCTGGGCACGGTAAGACAGACAGTTAGAAAGACAGACAGGTGCACAGACAGAAAGGTGTCTGCCGGCTTTAATGACCTGTCTCTCTCTCGGTCCTCAGATGTCGGAGCGTCTGCTTGACGTGGAGAACGAAGCAATGCTGAAGATCGTCGAACTGGAGAAACAGCTGATGCAAACCAACAAGGACCTGGACCATGTCAGGGTCGGTGTCGTTACCATGGAAACCACATAAACATTTAGCTGCTATGGAGAAATGTTTTTTCTGGCGATGCTAAAGTAGGAGATGTTAAAGAACCGGTGTACTTCCAGACATGTTTTACTGTCCCTTTAACATACACCTGCTTCTCACCTGTACAGGACGTGTATGCCAACGCCAACTCTCAGGTGCACACCTTGAGGCGAATGGTTCGTGAGAAGGACCAGACGATCCGGCGGCAGAGTCGTCTGGAGCGTCAGGCACAGGAGGCGCAGCAGGCCGGAGGACCTGGAGCTCCTCAACCACAGAGAGGGGAGGGGGATGGTGGTGTGGCTGACTCCGCCTCCCCCTCACCTCCACCCTGTCCTAACCTGTCCCCCAGGTGAGCCACGTCACTCTGTACCAACTAATTAGCATTAGCATAGAAGCTCAAGAAAGACATTTATCCACAAGAGACCAAAAGAGTCTTTTCACATCGTTTAGCAGGGAAAAATTTACGATCAGATTCCAGAAAAACACCCAAATGACCCGAACCGTCACTTTTACTTTGTGTCCCAGAATGAAACGTGGTTCAAAGTTAAATGTTGATAAAAGTTAAATGTTGTTAAAGAGTTAAATCTGGTCACAGTGACCTTTCACCTTTGACATCAAATATCTAATCCATTCAGTTCATTGCTGATCAGTTTGATCATCAATCAAATGTATCCCATTTACTGAAAATAGTTTAAAAAGGAACATGATGCTGTTGACTGATCAGCTGATTAATTTCTACAGTCCTGAGACCGTAGCCTATCACAGCATTGGACCCGGGATGGGCGGAGCTCCAGGCATGCCAGCCCCGCCTCCTCCTCCTCCACCACCACCAATGCCAGGCACCAGTGAGTTTTCGCTTGACCAATCAGAAGCTGGTTTCCACCTTTCATCTTAACTGCGCTAAAAGAAGCTATATATAGCTAACTACAGAAGCTAACTGTCTTCTTCTCTTCTTTTTAAGTGTCCAATGGGTCGTACCCTGCCCCTCCACCCCCTGCTCCTCCTCCGCCTCCTCCTCCTCCTCCCCCTCCTCCCCCCTGTCGGACCAGCGAGCTCTCCTCCACCGTCCCCATGCCTCCCCCTCCTCCCCCTGTGGCCCCCCCTCTTCCAGGTACAGGGGGGTCGCCCACGGTCATCTTCAACTCAGGACTCGCAGGTGAGACAGAACAAGTAATTTGAATGATGTGTTCACGGGCTGCAGGAAACATGACACTGATTTTTGTTATAAGTGTTGAGTCTCAGGTGTGTGGTTAGTGAGAGTCAACTCACACCTGACAGCCAATCAGAATCCACTATTCTCAGTTGTCATGGTAATGCAAAATATAATCTGATGCGACTGATTCTAACGTGTGTTTTTCTTCTCTCGTTCTGCTGACAGAGGGTCCCCTCAAGTTATTCTGTACGTGTCATAACGAGTCATTCATCATCTTCATCATTTCATCTTCCTCATCATGTTCATTTCATCATCATCATCATCATCATCATCATCATCATCATCATCATCATCATCATCATCATCATCAATATCTTCACCTTCATTATCATCATTTTCATGACCATCATCTCTCTGTCTTTTATCCTGTGATCTGATTGGTCGAATCTTTATTGCTGAGTCAATCTCTGAAGCATGGATCATCCTCTAAAGACGATGTATCCTCTTGAAGTGACGGACATGTTTTCAGGGCTTCCTGAGTTACCAGCAGTTAGAGATAAAGGACTTCGAGCCAATTCTTCCTTTTCAGTGCACTGCACTGTTTACAGTCCATCAAGCAACAAGTTTGAGTTGAGAGGCGACGTCTAAGAACAGAGTGTCAGCTGTTAGCATGCAGACGTCTGTAGAGATTCACAAAAGCAGAAATCAGCAGATAAAGCTGACGGGAGTCGGGATGCTGTTACGGTCAATTTGTTTCATACCTTTTCTCTCCACACTGTTTTTCCTGCATACACCAAAGCCTGCTGATACGTGATTGGTCAATACGTCTCAGACTACAAACACAAACACTTCTGGTACTACATTTTTACACAGAATCTGTTATAGAGATTAGTTCTAGGTCAGATGGGGGGTTAGGGCTATACGTTTGGTGATGTCTGTTAAGTCAATACTTAAAAAACACAAAATGTAGTCCACCTGTCTGCCCGCTCACCTGTCTGTCTCTGTTGTGCAGCGGTGAAGATAAAGAAGCCGATCCAGACAAAGTTCAGAATGCCGGTGCTGAACTGGGTCGCCCTGAAGCCAAGTCAGATCAATGGGACTGTGTTCAACGACATCGACGACGAGTCCATCCTGCAGGTAAACCAGACTCCCTTAAAATCAGATGTCTGTGTGCTCACCTGTCTGCCTGCTTACCTGTTTGTGTGCTTAACTGTCTGTCTCTCAGGACCTGGACGTGGAGGGCTTTGAGGAGCTGTTTAAGACCAAGGCTCAGGGCCCGGCGGTGGACTTGACTCTGTCAAGACAGAAACTTCCTCAGAAAGCTCCGTCAAAAGTTTCTCTGCTCGAGGCAAACAGAGCTAAAAACCTGGCAATCACTCTAAGGAAGGCCGGCCAGGGGTCAGAGGTCATCTGTCGGGCCATCCACACGTAAGTCCACCAGTACCAACAGCAACTTCAGTAACAGTCAGACCATTAACAGTAACTCAACCAGAACACCAGTAATGCTGAGGTCAGTATTCAGTCTTCAGCCGACTCTGCAGCAGCACCTGTTTCAGCTCCGACACAAAATGTGAACCACACCAGACATAGTTGTTAGGACCCATTCAGACCGGGACTAGTTTAATTCAGACTGGGGCAAGTTCAGCTTAGGTCAGCTGCACTTGGACCAGCGCCAGTCCAGTGCCAGCACCTGGAATCAGACAGGTGTAACAGGGCTGCAGTCCTTAATTACCAAAAATCCTCAGGTGGGTCCAGGCTGCTGATGGGACAGTGGAAGGTCCGAATGTAAAGTACTGTTCTGGTCTGTGTCTGTGCAGGTTCGACCTGCGGACTGTTCGGGTCGACTTTGTGGAGTGTCTGATGCGTTTCCTGCCAACGGAGGCTGAGGTCAAACTGCTACGGCAATACGAGAGGGACAGAAAACCTCTGGAGGCTCTGAGCGACGAAGACCGCTTCATGATGCAGTTCAGCCGCATTGAAAGACTTAACCAGCGCATGTCCATCATGACCTTCATGGGCAACTTCACAGACAACGTCCAGATGTTAACCCCAGTAAGACAGACAGCTAGAGAGACAGACAAACAGGTAACGGGTAGATGTGACTTTTCTAACTGTTCTGTTTTCTCTCAGCAACTTCACGCCATGATCGCTGCTTCAGTTTCTATCAAATCATCTCAGAAACTTAAGAAGATCCTCGAGGTCAGTCTGTGTTTACAAATCTATATAATACAGATATAAATACTCTGTGAGTATAAACACGTATACAGTGAGTGTGTTTATGAATGAAACGCTGTGTCGTAGATCATCTTGGCTCTGGGGAACTACATGAACAGCAGTAAGAGAGGAGCCGTGTACGGATTCAAACTTCAGAGTTTAGACCTGGTAAAACACACACACACACACACACACACACACACACTTGTATGTTCAAAGCAGTACATTAAGTTCAATGAAAGTTTTTTTCTTTCATATACTGAAAGAGTTCTCAGAAGACTTAGCGCAGAGCATGTTCAGTATTGTCCAACTCCAGCTGACTTCCTGTTAGCTCCTCCCACACTTGAATGACATGAACTGATCGTCTA
This sequence comes from Semicossyphus pulcher, assembly GCF_022749685.1. Classification (NCBI taxonomy): domain Eukaryota; kingdom Metazoa; phylum Chordata; class Actinopteri; order Labriformes; family Labridae; genus Semicossyphus; species Semicossyphus pulcher. The sequence continues at coordinate 16,340,952 of NW_027211698.1, read as the reverse complement.
GACAGAATGTAATCAGAACGGATTAATCAACTTTTAACAACATCAGCAGTTTGAGTACTGATGAAGTAAACTGAGGGTGATGATGACGATGATGATGAAGAGTTCTGTGTGTTTGTGTTCAGCTGCTGGACACGAAGTCCACAGACAGGAAACAGACGCTGCTTCATTACATCTCCAACGTGGTGAGAGAGAAATATCCTGCAGTGTCTCTTTTTTACAACGAGCTTCACTATGTCGACAAGGCTGCTGCAGGTGAGTCTGTCCACCAATCAGAGAGCTGCAAACTCATTAGACACGATATCCACCTGAGTGTCTTACTTGTGTGTAGTGAGTCTGGAGAATGTGCTGTGTGACGTGAAGGAGCTGCAGCGCGGCATGGAGCTCACCTGGAGAGAGTTCAGTGTTCAACACAACGCCACGCTCAAAGACTTCATCAGCAGGCACGAATCACGACTCAGCAAGCTGCAGGAGGATGCACGCATCGCACAGGTGAGTCGTTAGCACAGATGAGTCATTGACACAGGTGAGTCAGAGGGACTACAGATGTAAATGAGCCATATAGCTAACTCTGGCCCAACAGCTGTGTTGTGCACGGCCCTTTCAAATAAACTAATAATAAACTAATTAACAGGTGAGTCTTCAACACAGGTGAAACACACACACAGGTGAGCCCATAAATACACTCAAAGGGGATGCTGATGACATCATGTTACAGTCATCCAATCACAGGGTGTCTTTGTAATCCTGACTACACTGTAAAAACTGACGTGCTGTTCTGTCTGGACTCTAGGACGCATTTGAAGATGTGGTGAAATTTTTTGGAGAGAGCTCAAAGACGATGCCACCATCCGTCTTCTTCCCCATCTTTGTTCGTTTCATTAAAGCGTACAGGGTGAGTAAACATGGCACTTCAGGCCCGCCTCATTGTAGGGGTGAGTCCTATGGGCCTGAAGCAACTCCCACTTCAAGAGCACAGGATTTATCTCTGAAGTCAAAGTCAAGATGTGAAGAGAACAGGTAGTGTGTATTTTGTGTGTGTGTGTGTGTGTGTGTGTGTGTGTGTGTGTGTGTGTGTGTGTGTGTGTGTGTGTGTGCATTTGGGTTTAGGTTGCGGAGGAGGAGAATGAGCAAAGGAGGCGTCAGGAACAGATGTTGCTGGAAAAACTGGAGCAGGAGGAGCAGCAGGAAGAGGAGGAGGAAACAAAGGTGAGACTGTGACCTTTGACCTTTCACACAGGTAGATCTGCAATTTAAATATCTAGAGAGTGATTTTTTAAAGGTCAAATGTTAAAAGCTCCCCCTCCTCCCCCACAGTCTCCCTCTCACAGAGGGAGGAGGCAGCAGCAGGAGCTGATCACCGAGTTGCGACGACGACAAGGAAAAGACAGCCGCCATGTTTATGAGGGGAAGGATGGAGCCATCGAGGACATCATCACAGGTAACATCTTCATCACCTTCATCGTCATCATCATCATCATCACCACAGGTAACATCTTCATCACCTTCATCGTCATCATCATCATCATCACAGGTAACATCTTCATCACCTTCATCGTCATCATCATCATCATCATCATCATCATCATCACAGGTAACATCTTCATCACCTTCATCATCATCATCATCATCACAGGTAACATCTTCATCACCTTCATCGTCATCATCATCATCACAGGTAACATCTTCATCACCTTCATCGTCATCATCATCATCACAGGTAACATCTTCATCACCTTCATCGTCATCATCATCATCATCATCACAGGTAACATCTTCATCACCTTCATCGTCATCATCATCATCACAGGTAACATCTTCATCACCTTCATCGTCATCATCATCATCATCATCATCATCACAGGTAACATCTTCATCACCTTCATCATCATCATCATCATCACAGGTAACATCTTCATCACCTTCATCGTCATCATCATCATCATCATCATCATCATCATCATCATCATCACAGGTAACATCTTCATCACCTTCATCGTCATCATCATCATCACAGGTAACATCTTCATCACCTTCATCGTCATCATCATCATCATCACCACAGGTAACATCTTCATCACCTTCATCATCATCATCATCATCATCATCATCATCACAGGTAACATCTTCATCACCTTCATCATCATCATCATCATCATCATCATCATCATCATCATCACAGGTAACATCTTCATTACCTTCATCATCATCATCATCATCATCACAGGTAACCATTTTCATCACTTTCATCACAGGAAATTAACACAATTTAGGTCTGTACTCCGAGTACTACACATCTGGTTAACTTTACTCATCTGGTTAACTTTAGTCATCAGGCTTCATTAAGCCGAGTGATCTCACTAAGAGGTCACATGGTCTGGTGATGCACTCAGTTCCCATGACAGCATTCACATAAAAGGGGCATCATCTAGCATGTGACCAATCACCAACATAAAGTCTACCATCAGAAGGGCTGCAGGCAGACACAGACACCTGATCGGTCAGTAGGTGGAGCTTTTATACAGCTTATGTTCCAGTTATCGGGAACATATTGTATTCTGCTTCAGGGCAGGTGTGCAATATCAGTTACCATGGCAATCTAACCCAGTAACAAGTGAGCCATGTTCATTGTCTGAAACTCTTAGTTTACCTGAAGTTACCTTTACAGAGATCAGTTGTTTCTTGTCTGATTTTTTTTTTCACCTGCAGCTCTGAAGACCGTCCCCTTCACGGCTCGATCAGCCAAACGCAGCTCTCGATTCTTCTGTGACCCCGCCCACTCCGAGGAGCACTACTGAGAGAGAGATGTGACATCAGAGAGAGAAACGTGACATCGGAGAGAGAGAACTTTTACGTCGGCATGTTTGAGGGCGATGACTTGTCTTCTTCAGATGGCCACGCCCACTTCTAATCAATGGGACCAATCAGCACTTTGAACATTTTTGATCAATCGATGTGAACTGATGACATCATGTTTTGTATGTTATTGAATTACTCCGTATGTGCACAGCCAAGGTCCCCAGACACAACCTGAACTCTGACCTTTGACCTCTACTGTTGGTTCCTCCTGACTGCACTCAAACTAAATTCCACTTAATAAATGTGTGATTTGAGCACGCTCCTCGGTCTGGACCTTTTGATCGTCTCTCATGGTCTTCCTCAGCAGATGCAGAGGCCCAGCTGTCAGTGGATGTTAGGTGTTCACAGTCTGAGCTCCAGAAAAGTGTAAACATTAAGATTAACGTTTATTCTTAAATTAAAAATATGTAAAAGGAGGACCATGTGGTGTGATTGAAAACTCAAAGAACATTTCCGTTATTTCAAAAGTTGATAAAGGTGTGACCTCAGAAGACCATGTGACCATGTGCCTCTTTTTTAAACAAAATCAAACTGTGGTCCCGATCAGTGTGGTGTCTGCAGATCTCCTCCACTGGGGGCGCTGTAGAACCAATGTTAAGGTTTCTTCTAAACATCCTGAAACAACACTTCCTGGGTCAAAGGTCAGCAGTTTTTTAAATGGTTTGAAAACTAAAGTTCTGGTCTGCAGTTCTGTGGTTCCGTTGTGTTCTGGGTTCCTCTGCGTGTCTTTAACTGGATCTTGTACAGGGTTCTATTCCTTTCACTGCATTGTGTTCTAATGTGTTCTACTATACTTATGAGCCTCACAGAGCCAGACACACAGTCAGGTTAGCCTTCAGAAAGCCTACAGGTTAGCTTTCAGGTTAGCTTTCAGGTAAGCTGAGTGCACCAGCTGGGTGTAAAACTCGTGTCCCACTTCTTCGTTTGAATTTACATCGAGTGCACCAAGCCCGACTGACACCGGTCGTAGCTGCGCCAAGTCTTATGATGTGCCTCCACGTGAACACTGTTGCCAAGCAACACATCTTCACCCTCTAACTTCTCCCATCAACTTATCTTCACAAGATATGGATAACAAAACAAAAGAGAAGAATACATTTTAGTGATGAGTGAAAAAAGGAAAGTCATAGGGTTGTTTGCAGAACATTAAAATGTTCTCACAGCCAGAGGTGGAAGTAACGAAGTACAAGAAGTCACGTTACTGTGATTTAGTAGCTTTTTTGTGATGTTACTTTTACTTCCGTATGTTTAAAATGAAGTAAAGTAGTTCGCTACATTTGTACATCCATCTGTTACTGAGTAAAATATTTATGTACGGCTATCACAAGCTAGAAAGAAAAACTGAACCAGACACCAATCGATGCATTGCATCAAAAACAGGCCAGTCAGGCTCAAAACAGCGGTGCCGGTTGATTTTCTCTGAGTCCAAAGCGAAGGAGAGTTGGGCTGTAACTACCTGGGCCGGACCTGACTGGAACATGAATGGGACGGAAGAGAGTTCGAAGGAAACACCACCTTTGACACAGACTGAAGGAAGTTTTTTTTAACCAGAAACAGCCGTTAGATCGCTTTAGTCAAAGCTACCAGACTTCACCTTGCAGAACACGGGACTTGCTGATCTACCACTGCCTCGTTACACGTCAATACACGTTAGTTCAGAACTGAACCAACATGTGTTAGTTTAGAACCGAGAGTCCGGTGACTTTGAACAGAGCTATAGAACGGCTGTGTCTGGTTAAACGAAGGATCTTCCACTTTAACAAAAGGGCCCAGGTTTGAAAATAACAAAGTTTCATTTTATGTCATTTGCATAGGATGCATGTGTAAGGTAACCTTGGCAACATGTGTTTATTATAAAAATCAGCTACGTGGGAAATTATCGAAGTAACTTTTACTTTGAGTACTTTTTAAGTGAGTCTAAGAGTGAGAATATTTCAGTAGTCTTTACACCTCTCTGCTCACAGCAAAACTGGACAACACACCCACAAACAACAGCTACCAGCTCTGCAATCATTAATGATAATCAAGCACGCCGTTTCCGATCTTCATTTATCGTGTCTCCCATGGTGTTTGAAAGGCCCCTTTGACTTCAATCCTGAGCTTAATCAGCACCTGCGGGGCAGGGACAACGTTCCTGTCCGACACATGCCGTATCTGAGGGTGGGACTCGTCTCATTAGCTTACTGTCCGAGTAGATGTCTCGCTCGCCCTTCATTAATCATCCTGTAAACAAGCCGCGCTGCCATTGGCTTTTTCTTCAGTTATGTGACCACTACTTTTACCGTCTGTTTTACTGTGGATTTAAGTCTGACGTTCTAAACTTACACCTGCTCCATCCAAGGTGTAAAAAATACACCTGAGGGCAGAACAAACAGGGATTCAGTCTAACACAGGGCGTCACATAAAGCCTGTCCTAACTCGCAGCTCTAGGTCGGACGGAACGTTACGCCCAGCTGGTGAAATCAGCTCCAGGTTAGCCTCCAGGTTAGTCTCTAGGTTAGCATTTAGATTAGCCTTAATGTTGGCTTCCATTGACTTCCACTACAAACAGGAAACAATGTTAGCACCAAGCATTAGCATTCAGTGTCAAACTGTGGTTCTCTGTGACTCTGCCCATCATCTTCCTCATCCTCACCCTTCCTCTCCAGTGTTAGCTAGTACCAGAGCCACTCCAGTCTCAAACTGGTTTCTAACCAGTACCAGAATGTGTGATTGAAGCTGTGACTCTGTGTAACTAGGAGGCACTATAGCAGACGACAGAAGCTCTCTTTACGTTCAGTAGATAACAGTCAGCACGGCTCCTGTTAGGAGAAGCCGGCGGAGTTTCTACGAGGAAGCTAAGCTAAGCTAGCTGCAGACAGGTCATACAGTCTTTTCTTCTAACCGCTGACACAAACAGCTGATCGGACACCGTGCACTGCAGGCGTAGGTATACAGGGCCGTTGTGCAGAGTGAGACATAATGCAGAGGGAAGGGGCTGTCTGACGTCAGTGTGAAGCAGTGACAAAAAACTAAAATCCAGCGTCCCCTTAAACTGACACGTTTGTTTATATGTAGGACTCTGAAGTGGCTAAAGTACATGGTGCTCCTGACCCTGCAGCTAGCTTAGCTTAGCTTCCGTGTAGGAACTCCAGTCGGCTTCTCCTAACAGGAGCCGTGCTGACTGTTATCTACTGTACGGAGTACACTTACTATTGATTAGTACTTCACTGGTTAAACTGGTTAAACTGGGCTGATCACATTTACTCACATGTTCAGGTTTAAAGACCACAGAAGAAGAAAAAAACTCACCTGTGTCAGGATTTAATAATGAAACTGAGGAAGGACAAACACGAAGAAGAACAGGTGGACAGTCTGCAGGCTCAGGTCCAGACACACCTGGACGCACCTGAAGAGAACTGGACACACCTGATGCAGGAAACTTGAACAATCCGAACAGACCCGACAGGTGTGGTCTGAGTCTGGCCCTGTCTCTACAACCCCCCCCCATTACACATTTCAAATGAAAGAAGAAAAAAAGAGCACAACGTTTTCTACCTGTACAGACGTTTTCTAGTAGCTGTGATGTTGTTGTTTGTTTACCTGTTTGTTTGATGTGATTCTGCTGTAAATAAAAACACTGATGAAGATGAGGATGACTCGGTTTATAAAGCTTTAACAACATTTTCAAACAAACACATTGTTAGTTAAAGGTAGCTTAATCATTATTAGTTATTAATGACGTTTCACTGCATTACCCAGAATCCTCTGGACTTTACGTCTTTCAACTTGTATTTCACTGATGATACAAAGTTCAACAGAAGACAAGAAAGAGTTAATCTACTCTAATTAATAGATACTGTTCACCTGCACACCTGGCAGGATCGGAAACAGCTAACAGTGTCTGATCAGGTGATCTGTGCTGTGATTGGCTGCTTAAGTCTCGAGTTTGAAGATCATCCAGAGAACAAACATTGAGGACGACCTTTGACCCCTAGTCCTGTAACCTGTACAGAAACAAAAACAAACACACACACACACACACACAGTCAGGCATGTGTGCTGCGCAGAGTGTAAACAGGTGAGTTCATGAGTCTCACCTTGAAGGTGTGTCCCGCCTCCGCCTGATGTCTCAACTCTGATTGGTCGAGGCCCAGACTGGCTGAGGTCACATAGAGGTCAGAGAAGTCTGGACCACCAAAACAACAGGAAGTGGTCTTCATCACCGGCAGAGAGACCGACTGCAGCCGCACACCTGAGAACATACAGCAGGTACAACCAGTATAACCAGTATAACTCGTATAACTAGTATAACCAGTGTGACTCGTTGGTGAAGCTCGACAACCCAGAACAGGAAGAAGACTCAGGAGACTCAGACGGCTGACGTTGATCAAGGAGACAGACACAGCACAGGTGGACGCGTCGTGTACTGCCAGGTGAATTCTAACAGGTCGGTGTTTAACCCTTCAGGTGACGTGGTGTCCACCTGCTATCTACCATATGAAGACCTCCCTAGCGAGGCCCTGCTCAGTGACTCATTGGTTCATATATTTGACTGACAGTCACAGAGCTGTAGAGCATCAAACAAAGTTTCATATCACGTCATCACTACACTCACCAGCTCCCTCCCTCCCTCCTGCGCTTGTGCAGCAGCTCTCCCCCTCTCGGTGTGTTTTTTGTATGATGTGTTTTAAAATCTTATTACGATGTATAATAAATTGATCAACAGCAATTTCATTTCAGAATCTTGGTGGGTCAACAACAGTCTTGAAAATATTCTACAAATGCGGTATGCAAAGCCAGGGTTGCCAGGGTTGCCAGGTCTGCGCTTTTCCCGCAGAATTGGGCTACATGTGAAGTGTTGCTGTGGACCCTGTGCGAGGCCCTGTAGAGGCGCGAGGGCCTGTGCGGTTGCACACTTCGCACAGCCCACGCAACAGTTCAGATAACACGTGTGACCAGTGTGACCAGTATAACTAACCAGTAGCAGGGTCGATGTTGATCACTCGTCCTGCATTGTAACAGGCAACCCAGAGACGACCTTCAGCATCAACCGTCATCCCGTCAGGAAGCCCCTCCCCCTCCTCCATACGATACACCACACGACGGTTACCTAGGCAACACACACACAAATAAATAGTATACTGCAGTACGAGTACACATAAATGCAGTACAAGTACACATAAATGCAGTACAAGAACACAGGTACCGAGGTGTCCGGTGTTTGAGTCGTAGTCGAAAGCGTCGACTGTGAGAGACAAACTATCGATGTAGAAAAACGTCTTCTGATCCAAAGACCAGTCCATCCCATTAGATATGTCCACCTGAGAGTGAGACAGGTACAGAGACAGACAGGTCAGAGTTCAGTCCATCCCATTAGATATGTCCATCTGAGAGTGAGACAGGTACAGAGACAGACAGGTCAGAGTTCAGTCCATCCCATTAGATATGTCCATCTGAGAGTGAGACAGGTACAGAGACAGACAGGTCAGAGTTCAGTCCATCCCATTGGATATGTCCACCTGAGAGTGAGACAGGTACAGACAAAAGACTGAAGGCCTTTCTCATTTCTTTATTTTGTGCCTCCTCGTCTCCTCGCTCCTCCTGCCTGTGACCCGGAAATCGATCTCTGCACGCCATCTTGAAGGATGTCTCAATTCATAAAATGCATCTCGAGGAGAGAGGATCGAGGATCGAGGATCGAGGAGACTTGCTGGAGGAGCTATGAGCGAGGATACAGCGGTGTATCCTTTGCGGAAGTCTTTTCGGCACCGTGACGTAAAAAGAGGCGTGAAACACAGCTGGAATATAGAAACCACGGCGGGAGCCTTTTGCTGCATATCTCTGCTCCTGGGACACCTGTTCCGTCTGAGCAGGTATTGTCCGCGCCGTGTCTCACATTTAACAGAGTGCACACCAGACTAACCCACAGCATGTCCACATGTTGCTATCTCTTCATCACAACCAGAAGACAAACTGTCTCCTACAAAATAAGGACAGGTGTAGGCGTGGACTTTTGATTTTAAGCTTCCACAGCCTGATGTTCAGGTATCGACTGTTTTTGAGCAGAAACAAAACATAACATTTTCGCGCGAGGCGCAGCAGGTAACTCATTCATTATTATAATCTGCAGACACGCCGTCAGGTCCGGACAGGATCTCGTGTTTATTAAAGTTCTATGTGCTGACCGTCAGAGAAAGGCCGGCTGTAAATGTTATTGCTGCTGCTGGATCACACGGCTGTGTGCTCACATGTGTGCGTAAAACGAATGCTGGACAGGTAATATCTGTGGGCACGATTGTTGGTGCCACGTAGTTATGATGAGGATTATAATAAATGTTCCTCTTATTTGTGTGAGTGTGTGTGTTAAATTAAAAAATAAACATGTATGACAGCCGTACATTCGCGTCACATTCTGCCACGTTGTGAAGTGACTTAAAGGTAACTTGTCATAAACACTGTTCGGCTGACAGAGATCATAAAACCAGCCGGCTGTAACAGACGACGCAGCTGTGACACACGTCACATTTAACTGACGTTGCTTTTAAACGACGGCTCTGAAGCAGGGACGTCTCCTGTTGTTAAATGTCTGTTGCCTCGACTCCTCCACTCACATCTCTGGTGGGAGGGACTAAGACGCGAGGAGAGGAGTTGAGGAAAGGACTCGAGGAGGTACAAACTGAGAAATGAAAAGAGCCTAGACAGACGGGTTACCTGGCTCAGGTGTTTGCTCACGGTGAGGTCAGAGGTCACAGAAAACAGAGATCCTTGTTGTCTCTCAAGTTCTGCAGGTCTCACCTCCTTCCCCATCGTACCTGAGAAACAACACGGTAGCCCCTTTTACAAGGTAGGATTAGTAAGCCTCTGTGACTACTCGTCTGCTGTGTTAAACACTCGGAGCTGAACGGTGGGGCGAAGTCGTTCCTCCTCTGAGCCGGCATCAGAGGCAGAAACAGAGGTAGTACACTGTAAAAACCCACACTGTGCAAAAAACACACTTTAAAAAAACAAACACACACTGTAGAAACACACACACTGGGGCGGCTCTAAGCCAGCGTTGTGTAGTCCAATGTAAATGGATAAGGCGGCATAAGGCAGAACCACAGAGTGGAAAGGGCTACAGTCACCTGCAAACACTGCTGCACACAGACAGGTACACAGACAGACAGGTAGAACAGACCTGCCAGCAGCCGTCCAATCGGATCGACCTTTCCGTCATTCAGTCGGTTGTTCGGTTTATTCTTGTCGACTTCCAGCAATAATGTCTGAGTCTGATTCGACCAATCAACAGCGACGAGGCTGCGACCGACTCCTGCAACGTAACCACCGGACCTGCGTGGAACCACAAAGCCCACCATGTCACCTGAAGACAGACAGACAGGTGTGAGACAGACAGGGGCGACTCATTAATGTGTTTCTCATGAATAAACTGGGCTGAATGTTTCTGCGTGCTGAATGGCTGACTTGTCTCCACAGATTGAATCTGATTGGTCGTTGGACTCCAGCGGTGGATTTTTTGTCCAGCGATGTCGACAAACAGCAGCATCTGCTCTGACTCCTCCCACACTGGCCCTTCACCCACCAGTGCGGCCGCCTTCACCACGCACTCCACCTTCACTGATGACATGATTTGTCTGGACCAATCACTGTGCTGTCATGGGAACAACAGGAAGTCAGATATTCAAAAGTAGTTAAAAGGTAAACAGTCTTCATTTTGTTTCTTTTCGTCAACCACTGTTTTAAATTGTTCTTATCATGAGATCATCATGAGAATCCTAATCAACATAAACCACATCCTCGATGTCATCATCATCAACATCATCAGTATCATTAAGGTCAGAGGTCATAAAGAGCTGGGTCTTTAGCTTCTACTTAAAGGTGAAAGGGACTCTGCGGACCGAATGGAGCTTGGTAGCTCGTTCCACCACCGGGGGGCGACAGAGGAGGAGAATCTAGTTAGAGACTTAGGGCCCTGTTGTGATGGGAGCACCAGGCGCCTTTCATTGGCAGAGCGTAGTGGGCGGGACGGAGTGTACACCTGGATGAGGGCGTTCAGGTAGGCAGGAGACGTTTCTGTTGCTGTTTGTAAGCAAGCGACAGGGTTTGAATTTGATGAGAGCGACGACTGAGAGCCAGTGGAGGGATATGAGCAGTGGAGGGACACGAGCAGTGGAGGGATACGAGCAGTGGAGGGATACGAGCAGTGGAGTGACGGCCGTTGTGGGTTGATTGTAGACCTGTCGTGCTGCTGCGTTCTGGATCATCTGCAGAGGTTCGAATGTGCATGCAGGAAAAATAGACGGATTACCGCATGGGCAAAGTGGGCACGTGCCGAGGGCCCTGAGCTAATGGGGGCCCTTGGCCTTAAGCATTAATATCTTTTTATGTGTGAAGTGTATTTGTTTTGAAAATATTTTGACAATATTGTTTGAATAAAATAGTTTGAATGTTTTTTTTTTAAATAAGCAATTACATTTCACAGATGTAATGACAGAGGTTGCGAGGTAGGCCTACGTTTACTTTCTATTTCACGGTCAAAAGAAGAAACGTGGGCTCAGCAGGTCGGCAAAACTAGAGAGAAAAAGATGCTGAAGATGCTGCTTTGAAGTAGGACTGTATCTGATGCTTTCTGTCAGAGTGGCAGAATGGTCTTAAATGGCCAGGATTAAAATTGAACTCAGGACAAAGATGACACAGAGACGCCTGAACACGCTTTCACTCAAGGCCATTGAATTGGAAGTCACCCGGGAGTTGGAGTTTGATGACTTCATTGATGACTTTTCTTCAGAGGAGGCCAGAAGACAGCTGGTTTAATTAAGATATTTTTTCATTTTGGTTACGTTTATTAAGATGTGTGTTTGACTGCTGAGATACAGCAACACTGGGTAGAAGATTTTGTTTTGTTTTTTTGCAATGTTTTCTTAAGGGAGGTGTCTGTCTGTAGGAATACCTGGCCTATCTGTGTTTGTATAGGGCCCATGGTCATGATAATCCGTCCATGTGCAGGAGGGCCTGCCAGGAGGGAGTTGAAGTAGTCAATGCGTGATATTATGAGAGCCTGTATTTGTATTTGATTGTTGGGTTTTTATGTTTTAAAGCACTTTGTTACGTTGGTTTTGATATGTGCTGTAATAACTTTGTGCTGTAAAACACATTCAAAGGGGTTTAAATAAAATAGTGTATTTTAGGTATTTTGTAAATAGAGCTTGTGGTACGACACATACAGATCCTGAGTACTACATACTATACTGCTAGAAGTATTATACAACGTCATACTTGATGATACAGCAGTTTTTTGACTGTTTACTTGTTAACTGTTAATTTGTAACTGATTCAGCACTTTCTTCTGTCACAAGACTTCTTCGACTAATCTATTCCGTTTTTTTGCTGCCTTGCTGAAGGACACTTATCAGACGTGCTGGAATCTAACTACAGACTTTGTATTGATGTTAAAGCTTTTCTACAACATTCGGCTCATAAAATTAATCACACAGCAGAACTTCATTTAATCAAAACTCCGCTTTTAAAGATTCCAACGTTACCTCTTACTAAAGATTTAGAATCTGGTGGAGTTTAATGCAGTTTTCTGTTTAGAGCAGAAGGAAGATTCCGTCATTTCTTAAATTCAGTAGCGAATATTTAAACCCCATGGCGTCACGAAACAGAACTTTGACTGGAGTTTGGTTTGTGAAAACATCGGTCGCGTCTACAAATCGCTGGACTTTGAACAGGCTAGAACACATGTAGTAGGTCACCGTGCACACTATGAGTACATGTGTACACAGTAATAGTACAAAGGAACTGATTAAACTTACCTGCTGCTGACAACCAGCAACACTTCTCTCTAAGTGCAGCTGTAGTACTTCCAAACTTATCCAACTTTCCTCTGTTGCTTTGTTCCGTTTGACGACCTGAAGCCCCGCCCCCTCCGGCTAATCGCACTTGACCAGATTTAAAGCCACCGCAGCAAACACGTGATTAATAATCGATAATAAACGTTAACAAGTTTTATAATATATACATGTATTACATGCGTATAACTAATAATTATTGAACCAAGATACACATTTATCAGTTTAAATCTCGTGTTACAATGACCTGAAACAAACGAAATGTTTCACCTGCTGATTTCACTCATAAATGCACTTCTAAATAAAGATGATTCCCCCGTTTTATCAACATAACCGATATTAGAGTTGTATTGATATATTGAGAGTAGTTACACACATTTTTCCAAAAAGTCCCAAAATCTTTGGATTTAACAACTTACCTGTCTCCATGACAACCGATGCAGATCATGAGATGTGGCTGAAAGCTTCAAGCTCAACAGAATTGATTTTAAAATCAAATACAATAAAGAGATGGTAGAAATCAAATCACACATCAGGAAAATAAATAATTTAACTGTAATGAAGTCAGAAAATAAAACAACTAGCTGGTGCTGTGGTGGAAGGCTTTTATTGTGGAGCAGCCACAGCAGGAAGTGCTTTCAAGAAAGTAAAAAAGGTCTAAACAGGAACTAAACACCAAACCTGAAAGACTCAGGAAGCCTCATATTTGATTTTTACATTTTATTCTTTTATTAGAGCGACAGGACAGGAAGTGAGAGACAGGAAGTGAGGGACCTGAACCCGTGACTTTACAGTTTAGGGTCAGTGTTTAAACCCGTTGGACCACAGGGAACACCTGCGTTGGGTTTGAGGTTGCAGGTACACTGCTATCACTAGGGGGTGGTGCTGAGCTCCGATTAGACGATCACTGTGAAGGTAAGGGGGCGGGGCTTCTGACGGACTCCAGAGTTTTATTAAGAGTTAAGAGAGGGACAGAACAACAGAACAAGAACACATGTGACCAACACTGAACAGTGACATCACAGATCCCATGATCAGCTGATCGGACATTCCAGCACATGAAGCAGCTCTGGTTGCTATGGTAACACCTGCTCTGAGTGTCACTTTTTGGTGATGGCAGTTCTGGCGCGGTTCAACCTGTCAATCAACAGACGGTCGGAGGCGGAGCATCTGGAGAGCACCGCCCCCATCTCTGACTCGTTCTTGCGCTCAATCGCAGCGTCCGCTGCCCCTTCAAGATCACTGCCGTCAGAGACACAGGAGAAGAAGAAGTGTTACCTGAGCAGCTGCTCTCACTTGCCTGATGATGTCACAGGTGTTCTCAGTCTTACCTGATGGCCAGGTGAGCTTTGACCTTCTGTTCAGGTGTAACCTTGGAAACGTACTTCTTGGCTTCGTACTTGTTGTTGCTCTTCATGCAAACTTCCACAAACGCCTGAAGAAGAAAAGCAAAGCATCATGGGAAATGTGCTTCCATCATAATTTAAAATAACCAGGTTAACATGAAACGATTGTTTAAACTATATATTCAAATGACAGGTAAACCAGGGGCGGGGCTTCCACTTACCAGGTAGCCAATAGGAGACTTCTTGCTCTTTGAGAACTTCTCTAACTCCTCCCACTCCTCCTTCTCCGCTAGAGACTTCAGTTTTAACCACCAATACCTGCACAGGTATACAGGTAGAGAGACAGATAGGTGAGACAGAGACGCAGAACGCAGAAAAATAAAAATCACAATGACTTTAAAGTCAATCAGATTGTGTTACCTGAGTGGTCAACCAATCACAACACAGACACAGTGACATCACCCCCAGAGCCAAAGTCTCACCTCTTGTCAGGAACTCTGAAGTCTCTGTAAAGTTGTTCTGCTTGTTTGTGGAGTCCTAAAGCCAGCAGAGCCTCCATAGTCGCCTGGAGACAGCACACACAGGAAGTGACATCACAAGGTGGGTCCTGTCTGCATTCTTTATTTGTTACATTAATTCAGAAACATCCTGGAAGTCTGGGAGGAAAAGTGGAACATCATGTTTTCATGAATAACTCTGCCCCTTTATGTACCTGTAGGGACAGTCCCAGAAGCCCCGCCCCTTTCTCGTCATCCAGTTTTCGTTGGAAACGAAGGAGACGCATCTCGTCCTCTGTGGCCTGAAGACAACGTATATTAACTAAAAACCGGTAACATGATGGCCCATTCTGAACAGTTTACTATCCACCAGGTGTCACAGAGCTACCTGCAAGCCCCCCGTTTCACAGCGCTCAGGTATTTTATTTATTTTATCACGTCTGTTCTTTTATTATTAAAGTGACAGCATTAACGTTTCTGTATTTTCAGATAACTGAAACTAATCCAAACCGTTAGTTGAGTTTTACCTTTGCAGAGAACTCGTTCTTGGCCTTGTTGTATTCATCTACAGCAGACTGCAGGAGAGACAGACGGCTGTCTAACCTCTGAAGACAGAGAGACAGGCAGGTGGACAGACAGACAGACAGAAAGAGATAAAACATCTTTCCATTACTTGATAATAATCAGAAGAAGATTTCATCATAAATCAGTTTTCAGGTTGATCAGCATCACCATCACACCACAAGCATTCTTTCAGGTGTTCATACCTGAACATGCAACAGGTGAACAGCCTGACAGGAGGCGTTGTTTCAGGTGTTCATACCTTTTCTCTGTAACTGGCTGTAACGTAGTAGTTAGCCAGCTCCTGGTGATCATCATCCTGGTTATAAAGATCCTTCAGCGTATCGTGTTCCTGCAGTTTACAGAACTGACAACACAGAACACCAAACTACAGGTTAACACGGATGACCCAACAACAGGTTAACACGGATGACCCAACAACAGGTTAACACGGATGACCCAACTACAGGTTAACTTGGATGATCCAACAACAGGTTAACACTGATGACCCAACTACAGGTTAACTTGGATGATCCAACAACAGGTTAACACTGATGACCCAACTACAGGTTAACACGGATGACCCAACAACAGGTTAACACGGATGACCCAACTACAGGTTAACACGGATGACCCAACAACAGGTTAACACGGATGACCCAACAACAGGTTAACACGGATGATCCAACTACAGGTTAACACTGATGACCCAACAACAGGTTAACACGGATGATCCAACTACAGGTTAACACTGATGACCCAACTACAGGTTAACACGGATGACCCAACAACAGGTTAACACGGATGACCCAACAACAGGTTAACACGGATGATCCAACTACAGGTTAACACTGATGACCCAACAACAGGTTAACACGGATGATCCAACTACAGGTTAACACTGATGACCCAACTACAGGTTAACACGGATGACCCAACTACAGGTTAACTTGGATGATCCAACAACAGGTTAACACTGATGACCCAACTACAGGTTAACACGGATGACCCAACAACAGGTTAACACGGATGACCCAACAACAGGTTAACACGGATGATCCAACTACAGGTTAACACTGATGACCCAACAACAGGTTAACACGGATGATCCAACTACAGGTTAACACTGATGACCCAACTACAGGTTAACACGGATGACCCAACTACAGGTTAACTTGGATGATCCAACAACAGGTTAACACTGATGACCCAACTACAGGTTAACTTGGATGATCCAACAACAGGTTAACACTGATGACCCAACTACAGGTTAACTTGGATGATCCAACAACAGGTTAACACTGATGACCCAACTACAGGTTAACACGGATGACCCAACAACAGGTTAACACGGATGACCCAACTACAGGTTAACACGGATGACCCAACTACAGGTTAACACGGATGATCCAACAACAGGTTAACACGGATGATCCAACAACAGGTTAACACTGATGACCCAACTACAGGTTAACTTGGATGATCCAACAACAGGTTAACACTGATGACCCAACTACAGGTTAACACGGATGACCCAACAACAGGTTAACACGGATGACCCAACTACAGGTTAACACGGATGACCCAACAACAGGTTAACACGGATGACCCAACTACAGGTTAACACGGATGATCCAACAACAGGTTAACACGGATGACCCAACAACAGGTTAACACGGATGACCCAACAACAGGTTAACACGGATGACCAAACTACAGGTTAACACGGATGATCCAACTACAGGTTAACACGGATGACCCAACAACAGGTTAACACGGATGATCCAACTACAGGTTAACACTGATGACCCAACAACAGGTTAACTTGGATGATCCAACAACAGGTTAACACGGATGACCCAACTACAGGTTAACACGGATGACCCAACAACAGGTTAACACGGATGACCCAACTACAGGTTAACACGGATGATCCAACAACAGGTTAACACGGATGACCCAACTACAGGTTAACACGGATGACCCAACAACAGGTTAACACGGATGACCCAACTACAGGTTAACACGGATGACCCAACAACAGGTTAACACTGATGACCCAACAACAGGTTAACACGGATGATCCAACTACAGGTTAACACGGATGATCAAACTACAGGTTAACTTGGATGATCCAACAACAGGTTAACACTGATGACCCAACTACAGGTTAACTTGGATGACCCAACAACAGGTTAACACTGATGACCCAACTACAGGTTAACACGGATGACCCAACAACAGGTTAACACGGATGACCAAACTACAGGTTAACACGGATGATCCAACTACAGGTTAACACTGATGACCCAACAACAGGTTAACACGGATGACCCAACTACAGGTTAACACGGATGACCCAACAACAGGTTAACACGGATGACCCAACTACAGGTTAACACGGATGATCCAACAACAGGTTAACACTGATGACCCAACTACAGGTTAACTTGGATGATCCAACAACAGGTTAACACGGATGACCCAACTACAGGTTAACACGGATGACCCAACAACAGGTTAACACGGATGACCAAACTACAGGTTAACACGGATGATCCAACTACAGGTTAACACGGATGACCCAACTACAGGTTAACACGGATGATCCAACAACAGGTTAACACTGATGACCCAACAATAGGTTAACACGGATGACCCAACAACAGGTTAACACGGATGACCCAACAACAGGTTAACACGGATGACCCAACTACAGGTTAACTTGGATGATCCAACAACAGGTTAACACTGATGACCCAACTACAGGTTAACTTGGATGATCCAACAACAGGTTAACACTGATGACCCAACTACAGGTTAACACGGATGACCCAACAACAGGTTAACACGGATGACCCAACTACAGGTTAACACGGATGACCCAACTACAGGTTAACACGGATGATCCAACAACAGGTTAACACGGATGATCCAACAACAGGTTAACACTGATGACCCAACTACAGGTTAACTTGGATGATCCAACAACAGGTTAACACTGATGACCCAACTACAGGTTAACACGGATGACCCAACAACAGGTTAACACGGATGACCCAACTACAGGTTAACACGGATGACCCAACAACAGGTTAACACGGATGACCCAACTACAGGTTAACACGGATGATCCAACAACAGGTTAACACGGATGACCCAACAACAGGTTAACACGGATGACCCAACAACAGGTTAACACGGATGACCAAACTACAGGTTAACACGGATGATCCAACTACAGGTTAACACGGATGACCCAACAACAGGTTAACACGGATGATCCAACTACAGGTTAACACTGATGACCCAACAACAGGTTAACTTGGATGATCCAACAACAGGTTAACACGGATGACCCAACTACAGGTTAACACGGATGACCCAACAACAGGTTAACACGGATGACCCAACTACAGGTTAACACGGATGATCCAACAACAGGTTAACACGGATGACCCAACTACAGGTTAACACGGATGACCCAACAACAGGTTAACACGGATGACCCAACTACAGGTTAACACGGATGACCCAACAACAGGTTAACACTGATGACCCAACAACAGGTTAACACGGATGATCCAACTACAGGTTAACACGGATGATCAAACTACAGGTTAACTTGGATGATCCAACAACAGGTTAACACTGATGACCCAACTACAGGTTAACTTGGATGACCCAACAACAGGTTAACACTGATGACCCAACTACAGGTTAACACGGATGACCCAACAACAGGTTAACACGGATGACCAAACTACAGGTTAACACGGATGATCCAACTACAGGTTAACACTGATGACCCAACAACAGGTTAACACGGATGACCCAACTACAGGTTAACACGGATGACCCAACAACAGGTTAACACGGATGACCCAACTACAGGTTAACACGGATGATCCAACAACAGGTTAACACTGATGACCCAACTACAGGTTAACTTGGATGATCCAACAACAGGTTAACACGGATGACCCAACTACAGGTTAACACGGATGACCCAACAACAGGTTAACACGGATGACCAAACTACAGGTTAACACGGATGATCCAA
Source organism: Semicossyphus pulcher (assembly GCF_022749685.1). Lineage (NCBI taxonomy): Eukaryota > Metazoa > Chordata > Actinopteri > Labriformes > Labridae > Semicossyphus > Semicossyphus pulcher. The sequence continues at coordinate 16,321,799 of NW_027211698.1, read as the reverse complement.
CTACAGGTTAACACGGATGACCCAACTACAGGTTAACACGGATGATCCAACAACAGGTTAACACTGATGACCCAACAATAGGTTAACACGGATGATCCAACAACAGGTTAACACGGATGACCCAACAACAGGTTAACACGGATGATCCAACTACAGGTTAACACGGATGATCCAACTACAGGTTAACACAGGTTCTGAGTTGGGACAGATTCTCTTCACTATATTCACTTGCTTCCTCTGGGTAACATCACGAGGAAACACTCAACATTATTTTTCATTGTTATGCAGATGATAATCAATCATACTTATCAATGAAGCCAGATGAAACCAATGAGCTATCTCAACTAGAAGCATGCCTTAAGGACATGACGACCTGGATGACTAGAAACTTTACCAACAGATTAAGTGATCACAGGTTAATCACAGTATGTCATCTGTACCTGTCTGTAGAGGCTGAGTGCGACAGGTTGGTTCCTCAGCGTCATGAAGAAATCTCCTCTGTTCATCTCATTCTTCAGATACGTCACCACCGTGTAAACTACAAACACAGGAAACGTCAGTATGACATCATCTACCTGACAGACAGGTGACGGCGGGGCTAACTGAGACTTACCCAGGTCGGTATCTCCACTCTCCACCGCTTTACTGAGAGCCAACTGACTCCTCTTCATCTTCAGCAGCAGAGGAACCTGTTCTCCTGAGCGAGCTTCAAAGTCCAACAACTGTTGAAAACAAAACACCACCAAGTGATGATGAAGGTGATGATGAAGGTGTGTTTCCTGTCTCATGTTTGGTAAGAGTGAGAGAGTGTCTCAGCAGGTGTGTTGGTAGCAGACTGGGTTACCTGGTGTGACAGTGGAAACCAGTTTGAGTGTAGCAGAAACAGTGATGTTGGCATTTATGTGTGGAGTCAAACTGTTCTGCTGTAGATGTAACACGTACCGTATCTTATTGTATGTTTTAATTAAACTGTGATTTATACCTGTACAAAGGTATGTGTGATTTATACCTGTACAAAGGTATGTGTGATTTATACCTGTACAAAGGTATGTGTGATTGTACCTGTACAAGGGTATATGTGATTGTAACTGTACAAGGGTACAAAGGTATATGTGATTGTACCTGTACAAAGGTATGTGTGATTGTACCTGTACAAGGGTATATGTGATTGTAACTGTACAAGGGTATGTGTGATTGTACCTGTACAAGGGTATGTGTGATTGTACCTGTACAAGGGTATGTGTGATTGCACCTGTACAAAGGTATGTGTGATTTATACCTGAACAAGGGTATGTGTGATTGTACCTGTACAAGGGTACAAAGGTATATGTGATTGCACCTGTACAAAGGTATGTGTGATTTATACCTGTACAAAGGTATGTGTGATTTATACCTGTACAAAGGTATATGTGATTGTACCTGTACAAGGGTATGTGTGATTTATACCTGTACAAAGGTATATGTGATTGTACCTGTACAAGGGTATGTGTGATTTATACCTGTACAAAGGTACAAAGGTATGTGTGATTGTACCTGTATATATCTCATAAATTTATAATACAAGTTGTTCATGGTGTGTACATGATGTCACCTTGATGGCGAGCTCGGTGCGTCCACAGTCGTAAGCTTTGGCAGCAATGTGCGAGTAAGAAACACCAGGTGAGTCTCCCACCTTCACACACACCGCTCGGGCTATGGCCTCATCCGATAGGTCTTTCTGCTGCACCTGGACTTGCCCATAACATCAAACAGGTGAGCTGTGCAGGTAAATCAGGCTGAAGAAAAGAGATAGGCGAGGCAGCTTACCTTACACGAAGCCCAGTGTTTGAGCACTCTGCTGACGCCCTGATAGTCGGGAATCTTCAGGTAACGACAGATCTCTATCGCTAAAGGATAAAACTGTCTGTACACCAGCCTGAGAGACAGACAGGTGAGAGACAGACAGGTGAGAGACAAACAGGTGAGAGACGGACAGGTGGGAGACGGACAGGTCGGAGACGGACAGGTCAGAGACAGACCAATAGAAACAGAGAGATAGACAGGTAGGACAGTCAGACAGGTGGGGTAAACTGTCTCACCTGTCAATCAGCACCTGCAGAGTCATCTGTTTAAATCTGAGGTCAGAGGTCAAGAAGCTTGTCACCATGGTTTTAAATGACTGATAGGAGCCTAAAGTGACATGTGATTGGTCTACGTTTCCCATGGTGCACCTGGAGGTGAGGATACTGAGTGTGTGTGAGCGGCAGCCCCACGCTGCTCTCTCTCACGGCGTTCAGGACTCTGAGTTCTCTGCAGGTCAACACGAACGGATCTGGACTGAAGTCTGTCAGGAAACACTTCCCAAAGGACGCCGCCTAGTGGACAGAGCACGCCGTTACACCTGAGAACACCTGAAAACAATAGAACTCTGAACTGTATGTTCTCACCCTCAGCAGGGACTTCTGGGTGATGGAGTCATACTCATGTCCTGCTGCCTCCACACACTGTCTCACTGCTTCTCCCAGCATGCTTTGCTCCTTGATTTCCCTAAGGTACTCATCGGCCTTCTGGCTCGACTTCTACAGAGAGAAGGACCGACAGGTATTAAGAGAGACAAGTCTTCAGGCAGGTAAGCAGGCAGACAGACAGTCAGACGGACACGTGTTCAGACAGACAGGTCTCACCTCGTACTCCCTGTGGGCCTCCAGCAGCAGAGCTCCAGGAGCCATGGAGGCGATCTTAAAGATGTCCTGACAGACCAGAGGAACCTCCTGAAGCAGCTCCTGAGTGGTCGAGCTGATGATCCGGACTCCATCCAGCTCTCCCACCAAAACACACTGATCCTCTATGGGGAACCTGACATCAAGGGTCAAGGGTCAATCATCAAACATGGACTGGTCAGAGTAAGACTATGAAGAAGAGGTCACCTGGAATAGCTGCACAATATTCTTAAACCTAGAACCCATATAAGGAGCCCTGGGCGAACATGTGTTGCTCAACGAGCTCCTACAGCATGTTACGGAGCTTCAGGACCACCTTAAAGAGCCTCATGAGAACCTTAACAAGGTTTAACGAGCCCTGTGAAGCTCTTAACAAGCTCCAGGGGAACCCTCACGAACTCCCAGAGCATATCAACACAACGTCTGGACCACCCTCACAAATGACTGGAGCAGCAGTCTCAACTGGTTCAAGGATACTGGATGGTGTCCTGACAGACGCCTGCCACCATGAGCAGTCTGTCCCACATCAGCACCACAGACGGCTGCTGACTCTTAGGTCTGCGACACCTGAACAGGTAGAGAGGGTGAGATGGGTTAATAGCAAGACAGAGAGGCATGTAGGTTTTCATAAAAACAGTTTGGACAGACACGTAGTGTCTGTACAAACAGACAGGTAAACAGGTGTAAACACAGGCAGGTAGATTGGTGTACAGACAGGTCAGAATCAGAATCAGGTTTATTGCCAAGTAGGTTACGCACACAGAGGAATTTGTGTACAATTAACACGGGGGGGGGGGGGGGGCTTGTTGATGAGGCTGGCAGATTGCATATGTGAAGATGGAGTCAACGACGGCAGTGTAGAAGTGCACCATCATTGTCTTTGGCAGGTTGAAATTCTTCATCGGCCGCAGGAAGTACATCCTCTGCTGTCCCTTCCTGATGAGGGAGCCGATGTTCAGCTCCCACCTGAGGTCCTGGCTGATGATGGTCCCCAGGAAGTGGAAAGACTCCACAATGGAAACAGTGGAGTCGCTGATGGTGATGGGGGCGGGTGTGGCTGCTGTCTTTCTCAAGTCCACAACCATCTCCGCTGTCTTCAGAGCATTAAGCTCCAGGTTGTTCTCACCACACCAGGTCACCAGGTGGTCAATCTCCCACCTGTAGGCGGACTCGTCCCCACCAGAGATGAGTCCAATGAGGGTGGTGTCGCCCGCGAGCTTCAGGAGCTTGACGGACTGATGACTGGAGGTGCAGCTGTTGGTGTACAGGGAGAAGAGCAGAGGGGAAAGAACGCAGCCTTGAGGGGAGCCGGTGCTGATGGTCCTGGAGTCAGAGACGTGTTTCCCCAGCTTCACCTGCTGCCTCCTGTCGGACAGGAAGTCTGTGATCCACCTGCAGGTGGAGTCGGGCACGTTCAGCTGGGAGAGCTTGTCCTGAAGCAGAGCCGGGATGATCGTGTTGAAGGCAGAGCTGAAATCCACAAACAGGATCCTGTCATAGGTTCCTGCTGAGTCCAGATGCTGGAGGATGAAGTGGAGGGCCATGTTGACTGCATCGTCTACGGACCTGTTGGCTCTGTAGGCAAAGTGCAGGGGGTCCAGGAGAGGGTCTGGGATGGACTTGATGTCTGAGAGCACCAGGCACTCCAAAGACTTCATTACCACAGGTTGTACAGCTGTAGCTGTTGATTGGGGTCACGGGGGATGGTGTCAGGACTGTCCCATCGTCTATCAAAGCGACAGTAAAACTCGTTCAGGTCATTGGCAAGGCGCAGGTCGTTAACAGAGTGGGGGTGTATCGGCTTGTAGCTGGTGAGCTGTCTGAGACCCTTCCAGACTGAGTCAGCATCTCCCCCTGAAAACTGCTGCTGTAGTTTCTCAGAGTACAGACGCTGAGCTTCTGTCACCACCCGGCTGAAGGTGTATTTAGCCTGTTTGTAGCCGTCTCTGTCCCCACTCGTAAACACCTCCTCCTCTAACTGCCTCAGCCGTCTGAGTTTGGCTGTGAACCAGGGCTTGTCGTTGTGGTGCTTGATGTTACACAGCAGTCCTCGCAGAAGCTGATGTATGATGTCACAGCCTCTGTGTACTCATCCAGACTGTTGGTAGCTGCAGACCCAACCAGAGCAATGAACACTCCTTTTGACTGATAGTTTGCGCACAGTAAGAGCTGTGTAAAATGCGAGACCTAGGGCTCTGGTTTGGCTCAGTGGTTAAATCGTTGACCATATGCAGAGGCTATAGACCTCGATGCAGCGGCCCCGGGTTCAACTCCCGCCCTCGGCCTTTTACCTACGCCTGAAGATCCTCCACAGCTTCACTGGTCCACTTTTACAGAGCTTTAACTTCTGCCTGTACGCAGGAATCAGATGGATCCTGACGTGGTCAGTGTCCTTGTGCAGCACGGGGGACGGCGTGATAAGTAGTGTGTAACAGTGATCTAAAACATTCTCCTCTCTGGTCGGGCATTTAATAAACTGTATTTTGGGAGTTCATGGCTGAGGTTACCTTCGTTAAAGTCCCCGAGGACAATAACTAAGGAGTCCGGGTGTGCGCCATCTTGGATGTTATCATTACAGGTAGACAGGTGTACGTGCGTACAGACAGGTGTAAAGACAGACAGGTAGACAAGTGTAAATACAGGTAGGTTGACTGGTGTAGAGAGACAGGTAGACAGGTGAGCAAGCGTACAGACAGACGGACAGGTGTACATACCAGACCATCTGTTTAGGAGGTGCTGACTTTTTGGTGTCAACTTCACTCAGTCTGTCCTGCAGACACAGAATCAGCTGTCAATCAAGCACACAGATCCCGTCGCCTCAGGTTAGATCACACAGCTGATTGGAAAGAGGAGTGGCTCACCTGAAGGTGGGAGGAGCCTGTCCACAGATGTCCAGTGTCAGTGAAGAGAGCCAGGTATTTATAGCTAAAAGACACAGACATGTGGATGATACTGCCAGCCTGAGGACTGAAACCTGGAGGAACCTGCAGACAGACAGGTGGGAGACAGACAGGTGAGAGTGGTCAGCTGTTTTCTGACCCAATAACTATATATATATGGACGGACGACGCGTCTCCACCTGCTCTCATTGGCTGGCTGCAGTATAGCTCATAAAGCCCGCCTCCTCCATGTTAACAGATGGGACATGAGTCAAACTATAAAATCAAAATACACGTCAAAGACATTTTTCTCAAACATGGTTTCTGTCATTATAGTTAGTTCTTATCCTGCTGATTTATGTCACAGTGTTCATTTTTCTGACAAGTTTATTTTCAATTAGTTATTTGATGCTGTCAAAATGATGATTGACAGCTCTGTTGACAAATACGGCTCCTGCAGCCGATCAGTTCCTGATTAGCAGAGTGGAGGACGATCGTCGAGAGGAGACGTAACTAAAACAATCACTACAGTCATTGAAGTTTCCATACCTGTGAACTTTAACCTCAGACCGACACAAAAAGCTGTTCTGCTGTTAAACACGCCGGCGTGCGGGATCCTTGCTGTAAGTTAAGTGTGTGTTTGGGTTAGCGGAAGTGGCTACGGCGGCGCCACCTGCCGATCTCTACTGCGCAGACTCTGGCTCCGTATGACGTCACTATCGCACGATGGTAGCGCCTATCACAGGGCTGTTTTAGCATCACTTTGGTACAATGGGAGCAGATGGAGATACACCATACATCTTTATATACAGTCACTGGGTCAGACCTCTTGGCCTCTCTGTGGGTTTGACTGCTGCTGTGTTCGAAATGCCGTACTATCCTAGCAGTACGTCCTGATGTGGCCTAAATGTAGTCTGCGGTATGCAAACAATACCCGCATGTCGTACTGATTCGGAGAAAATCTCCAGTATGCATCAGACCAGTCTACCTCGCCTACTGTATCCCACAATGCAAAGCGCTGGAACGTCACAGTGTCAGCTGAAATGACGGACAGCAGCAGCATTCCAGCAGAAGGGGGCGCTATAGCTAAAGAAGCAGCAGTTACTGTTTACTTCCGCCTGGCGTAGCAGTATGCAGTAAATGGTGCATAGTATGTAGTGCATAGTATAGTATGTAGTACCTAGTATAGTATGTAGTACATAGTATAGTATGTAGTACATAGTATATAGTACAGCATTTCAAACACAGCCCGTCTCTCTCTTACTCCTTAATCATTCTCTCTGTCTCACCACAGCTGTGCATGCCGTGTTGTCCAGGATGTAGAGTTCAGGTCCAATGGACAGCAAGACTTTAGTCTGTCTGTCCTGAGACAGGACAACCCAGCAGGACGGCTTCCCCTGCAGACCTAAAGACAGACAGACAGGCAGGCAGACAGAGAGACAGGCAAACAGAAAGAGAGACAGGCAGATTTAATTAGTTCAAACTGAATAAAAAGTATCACACAATATAAAGCTGCATGCACAGTGTTACCTGGGACTTCAGGTAACCTCCGGAGCTTCAAGTCATCAATGTTGGTTGCCAAGGTGAAGCGGGAGGAGCCTGTTATTATGGCAATACCTGTTCCATAAGGAGAGTGGAACACTTTGGCTTCTAACACCTGACTCTGGACCACTTCCTGTTTCAACAACAAGCAACACACATTCAAGCCCAACTGGTCAAAGACTAGTTAACTAATCACTGATTGGTTATCACTAACCAGTCCCATGTTGAAGTGTCTCTTAAAGGATCCGAACAGGTCATAGATCAGAACCGATCCGTCCTCCTGAACACACAACAGCTCATCACTGACCGACCAGCCAAGCTGAACCACAGGACCGCTTTTCCACTGAGAGACAGACAGGTGGAGAGAGACAGACAGCTCATTAGTTTTAGCATTATAACCCTTTTGCTGACATATGTGGAGGGAGAATGTGGTCGTTTATCTGGAACAGCTGGCGACACCGGAGTCGTTCCCAGAGGATATACCACCATCAGAAGACAGCTGATTGGTTCAGAGGCTGTGCCCTAATGAATCTGTAAAGAGGTTGAGCTTATAATGATGTAATGACAGCTGTTACTTTCTTCACCGATGTGCCCATCTAAACCAGTGGTTCCCGACCTTGTTTCCTTGGAGACCCCCAGCCCGCACACACGTACACCAAAACTAAACAGTGATTCATTCCAAATCTTTATTGGCAAAAATTCACACCAATCAGCCGATAGCTCTTTGTCGTTTTAGTTTATCAAAGTTATCTTTAGTTATAATAATAAACACCGCTTTTAGTTCAATTTAAATATGTGGATGTATGAATGTATGTCAAAAAATATATGTGTGCATACATGAGTGCATGTGTGGATGAATATATTTCTTAATAGTTGAACAGACTTTTGATGATCAAGTAAGAGCTTTTTAATGATTCTAACGTGCAAATCTAATCTTGACAGTCTCAGTGCAGACAAAGCCTCACACACTCCCAGCGATCTTTGGCGCCGCCTGAGGGGGGCCCGGACCACCACTGATCTAAACTACTGATTAATGAAATCAACACACACACACATACATACACACACACACACACACACACATACACACACACACACACACACACACACACACACACACACACACACACACACACACACACACACACACACCCTGATGTTTAAAGATGAACGTTAAAGACTCACCAGGAAACTCGACACCACAATGCCAGATGCTGAAAAGATCTCCAACTGAGGACGAGAACTCGGAGAACGTCTGTGGGGTTCTCTGAGGAGGGCTGACAGAGAGATAGACAGGTATCACTATAAAACCTCAACAGAGTCTATTTATATCATAATTATGTATTTGTGTACTGTGGTCTCCTGTTGAAAGTGTTTAAATTGTTTTAAATGTTTAACAAACTGAAGAATAAAATCGGATTCATAGAGATTTGTTCCCCTCTGACTATACCGCTGTGTGTGTGTGTGTGTGTGTGTGTGTGTGTGTGTGTGTGTGTGTGTGTGTGTGTGTGTGTGTGTGTGTGTGCGCGTGTGCCTGTTTACCTATTGGTCCTCCATATGGAGCTGCAGCCACCAAACAGTCTCGGAGTCCATCTCTCAAGTTCCAGCACATTTCATACAGCTCTGTTTTACTGCGCCGTGCACACACACACACACACACACACACACACACACACACACACACACACACGTCACATTGTGCTGTCGTGCATCAGGTTACATCTTTATTCTGACCTTTTGTTGTGTTGCATTTCATTTAAAATTCGGTCATGTGAGAGGTGCTGAAGCTGACTGACACCTGGTATGATTCAAAGTAATGACGTCATGGGTCTGTTTGAATGGACTTCATTGAATGACGTTCAGTGAGCGTACAGCTATCTGCTAACAGAGCTTGCCGCTTGTCATGATACGAGTGAAGACGCACGTTTGTATTGCTTACAAGGTTCTTTAATAACTCAACAAGTCTCCGAGGAAAACTCCGTGTTCAACACGTCACATACAACTGTGCAGTGGCGCTCTCTAGTGACGTCCAAAAGAATAGACTTAACTACGGTATCCACAAGTGGCCAACAGGCTATATCTCACAACACAGCTAATGGCAGTCTGCTAGCAGTGTCATGTGATCAGCAGGATACTGGTGCTAAAAGCCAGCGGACAGTAAATGAAAATACATCTACCGTTGCTAACAGCTAACATTACAACCTTTACACCTTCAGCCAGTGGTTGGCTGCGATGCTAACGTTAGCCTGGACGCTCGCTATCATTTATAGCCGCAGTCTGTGGTTAGCTGCAGAGCTAAGGTTAGCCGTGGCGTAGCTGTCACGTGACCGATGAACCACAGATAAACTGACCGATAAAAAGCTTCTCCCAGCGGGTTCCAGTTGGCGGTGATGAACGCCATCTTGTTTCTCTCCGGAGAGAGAAAATTTCTTCACAGTGTTAATGATCCACTGTTAGCTTTAGCTTTCTGTCGGACAACGTTTCCCTTCCACAACAACAGCAGCTGCTTCTTCTTCTTCTACGGTCCCGTGAACAGCGCTGACAGTTTGTCGCCTCCTGGTGGCTTCTTCTTCTTCTTCGTTTAGTTTAATGGCGGGTTACAACCATTACCGCCACCTACTGTACCGGAGTATGTAGCATGGAAGTTGTCTGATAATTACTTTACATCAGATAAATTAATATATAATAATAATAACTCTCTCTATATGTATAAATTATATTCTATGATATATTCCTATCTCTTTAGAATATTCTGCTGCTTTCAGTGTGTCCTGTACCCCTTCACCTGATGTTCCTAGAATACCCTTAACGCCCCACTGCCTCACTAACCTTTTGTGCTAATCTTCTTCTTTCTTCCCTAAACGTTCCACAATGCACGAGTACATGTTCTACATTCTCTCTGATTTTACAGTCAGAGCACTCATCAGACATATTTTTCCCTAACGTAAACAGTGTTTTGTTTGGTTCTGTATGATCAGACCTTAGTTTAGTTAAAACTATCTCCTCCCTTCTGTTTCTTCTTGATACTCCCTTCGCATTAAAGGATTTCTGTATTGCATAATACTTCCTTCCTTTGTTATCCCTATCCCATCTATCCTGCCATTTCTTCATGATTTCTCTTTTAAGGATCGCCTGAACTTCCCCTTTTCCAAACGGTACATCCACCACCTCTCTTATTTATTTCCTTCAATGCCTACATGAGCAGGTAGCCAGCAGAACAGCACTAATATTCCTATTTTGAATAATCTAAATAAGCTTTGCTGTATTTCCATCACTAAATCTTCCCTGTTAGAACTCATGGGTTGTTAACTGTATATAACTGCTCTGGAATCAACACAACATACTGCTTTATCTGGTCCGACTTCCTCAACCCACAGTAATCCTAAAATGACATCGTATCTGCTGTATTAATTGACATCTGATCAGGTATTCTTTTTCTCTATTCTAACTTTCATTCAGGGTGTCTCAATTCCTGTGCCAACTTTATCTTGTTCATCTTTAGACCCATCTGTAAATAATTATAATATTTGTTCAAGTGTCGGCTTGCTAAAAACCCCTCTCCTCTTTCCATTCTCTCTTTAAGTCCACTATGTTTAGCTTTATTTTGGGTCATGGGAACAACCAGGGGGCAACGGTGGCTGTCCTTTCTTCTTCTTCTTCTACTTCTTTTGTTTTCCTGCAGGCTTGGCGTATTGCTGCCTCTCACTGTTCAGTCCTTACAGCGCACCGTGCTCTTGCTCTGGCCTCACACCCTGAGATGGAGAAAATGTATTTTTAGTCACTGCTTTCACCACTTCATACTGGTGTTCCACAGGTCAAAGGTTTTCATTTCTCTCCTCCTTGTACTTGAAGCACTCCAAAAGAATATGTTGTACTGTCTCTCACGTCATAATAACTTGTTCTCTCCTATCTTTCCCCAGGAACATGTCCCCTACTCTAACACTCCCTTGTATTTTGTAATAGTTTCTTCTTCTCTGTCTCCCATTCACTCTGTCACCTCCTTGTCATCTCCTCCTTTATAATAATGTGACACTCAGACCCTCCCAAGGCCACTCTCCTCCTCCTCCCGTTTCAATGCCTCCTTGGCTGCTTTATCTACAGCCACATTTCCTAAGACACCCACATGCACTGGGACCCATAAAAGTCCCACCCTACTCATCCCCACTTTATATAATCTCAGTAATAATTCTGAGAGGAGGTCGGGCCTGACCCGTGATCTTCCTCCCTGCAGAGCCATCAGTGCAGCAGCTGAGTCAGAACAACTCACTCCCAGCTCTGATCTAACAGCTGTTTCCCTGGATGGGCATGCTCATGCCTCATGCTCAATTTCCCCACATAATGTAATGCCAACTTTGTACACCTGAGTCTTAACAGGGTCTCTTCCATCTCAACCAGCAGAGCTGAGATTGGGGTGTACAAAATGGCCCACAACACAATATCAACACTTTGGCCTGGCGACATCCGGCTCTGCAAGGGAAGTCCTCGCTGCACTGCCATAAGCCAAGCAGCCATCGTCCAATGCTGATCGACCCATAGCTCGATAGATCATCATCTGTGTGCCTCTATCAGCCCCCCGTTTGCGCATCACATTTAGAACTTTCTCACACTTGACAATTGTCTTCTGTAGATGAGTTCTCCGTGTTAATCTGTCATCAAAATGTACTCCTAAAAACTTCTTTAACCCTCTCCAATGGATGACCATACGTGGTCAGTCCTTGGTTGTCTATTGTCCTATTTATTATTTGTATCTTTCTAAGAATAAACTTAATATTCCTCCCTCTTTTCCAGACAGGGTTTACCCTAACCCATCCCCAACATCCTTAAACATGTCATTAATCATTACATTAAACTAAACTGGGCTAATAATAGTACCCTGTGGAGTACCATCATCAATCAACACTATATCTGAGTATGCCCCACCCACTCGAACTTCGGTTCTGCATGAACGCCCTAATCCAATTTAACATCGCCCTCTAATGTGGCTGCTCTTTATACATGCATTTATTTTTTAAAGCAACAGTACAAAGATTGACATGAAGTATTAACGGTACAATATAATATAAAATATATGAATTAGATGTGTGTGTGTGTGTGTGTGTGTGTCTGCAGACTATAAAGGTTAACTGTGTGCCTGCAGTGGAAAAATGTACACGCTTCCTGTTGTTGATGTTCTCACAGACTGTTCGAAGGCATTCCTGCGCCCCTGACACACACACACACACACACACACACACACACACAGAGAGTAATGAGGTTATTGTGTTTGTATGAATTCCATGATGTGAGTGTGTCTTCCTGTTTCCTGTTTCTGTGTTCTAGCATTAAGAATGGTTCCAAACACACTCACAGAAAACAAACATATAAATATATACATGTTACAAAAACAAACCACAGTCACATGATCACACCTGTAAACAAACACTAACTGTGTTTGTGTGTGTGGGTTCTGTTGTAGAACAAAATTTGTCTAAAATTTCCTGCTGTGAAAAAGCACCAAAGTTCCTCTATCTACAAGTGCTTTTCAACAGTAGGAACTTTCCCCAGGAACTAGGAACCTTTTGAGGAACTCTGTGCATTTCGACAGCAGGAACCAAGGTCTGAATTTAGTTCCAGGGTAGTTGACTTACCCCCTGAAAAGTCCCTGCTTGGGCAGTAGTACTTTCCAAAAGTCCAGGAACTTTCAGGGCGGGGCCTGTAGTGCTTGTCGTTTTTGATTGGTCGAGTACTCAGTTTTATTTCACCCACTAGGGTTCCCTTAAAGTTTCTCTCCAAAGATTCTTGAAAGAAAACCCTGGATCAGGTTCCACCAACATCTCCCAAAGCTGCATAAAGGTTCTCTGAACATTCTCAAAGGTTCCTCTAAGGTTCCACTGGTACTTTTTACATTTCTAAATTATTTACATGTTTATTGACAAAAAGAGGAGTCGAGTTTTTCATCAAACAGCAGCCAAGCCACTGAAGCCCATTTGAATCTGTCAGGAGTTTAGACCCCCGAACAAACAGACTGAAAACCTCCAACAAACAGGGGCGAGGGGCGAGGGGCGAGAGACACTCACAGAGAGAGAGAGAGAGGGTGAGAGACACTCACAGAGAGAGAGAGAGGGTGAGAGACACTCACAGAGAGAGGGGGGGAGGGGCGAGCGAGGTTCCTTCCAGATGACTTCACAGTTAAAACACCAAAGAGAGAGAGAGAGAGAGCGAGAGAGAGATAGACAGGTAGACTGACAGTCTCTCTCTCTCCACAAACACAATATCCATTGTCATGGTAACAGACTTCTGTGGTGTGTATGTCATGGTAACAGACCCCTCCTCCTAGGTGTGGTAGCTCTCTACCACACTCTACACACTAAGCTGCTGAGAGAGAGAGTTAACCCCTTCAGGACTTTATAAAACATGATTATATCATTATAATGAATGTTGTTGTTATTGTTGTTATTGTTGTTATTGTGGAAGCTTTTTTCTGACAGGAAATCTTTGGATGCGTAAAGGTCTTCACAATAAAAGCTTCTTCCCATTGTATTAAAGTTTCTAAGATCAGCAGTGAAGGAGTTAAAGGTGTGGAAAGTTTTCCTCTGAGCTGACCAATCAGAGTGCAGCGCACACACACACACACACACACACACACACACACACAGGGCGAGGCACAGCTTCCAGAGTTTTTCTGCAGCAGGAAACTTTCAGTTTTTGAGTTTTCACTTGTAGTCGATGTTTGAGGACCGAGACAACATGGTGACCACAGAGACCCACCAGAGCCAGGACCTGCTCGTCCCCCCCCAGAACCAGGACCAGAACCAGGACCAGAACCAGGAACAGGCCACCCCCTCGGCCCCTCTGGCAGGTTTCGACCCAGAGACAATGAGTCAGGGTCCCGTCAACGCCATCACCGTCCTCACTCTGCTGGACAAACTGGTCAACATGCTGGACACTGTGCAGGAGAACCAGAACAAGATGGAGGTGAGCCAGGATCAGTACACACACGAGTCCACACACCAGTACACACACCAGTACACACACCAGTACACACACCAACAAACCAGTGCAGATGTGTGTTCTGATGCTTCTCGGATCAGATAAACGTTCCAAACTAAAATCTGTTGATTTTAGCTGGAGCGAGGCGTGCAGGCGTCGTCTGCTTCAGTTTGAGTCTTCCACATGCTCCTCGTCGTCTCTGAGTCTGTGTTTCCTTTTATGTAAGTTTTGAATACAAAGATCTAATTTAGTCCCACAGTCAGGCGTCACATGACCCACAGCAGCACGGTGCAGGGTAAGAAGCTGGTTCACAGATGTTTGACTTTCCTGTGAGTGAACATTCCTGACGTGTTTGTGACGTTCAGCTGAAACTGTTTTAAAACTTAAAATCTTTTAAACATAAAAACAAAGTGCTACTTCCTGTTCCTGTATTCGTGATTATTGTCGTTAACAGAGAGATCCTTAATGACACGTTAGAACAGGTTTACTGTCACACTACATCACAGTCACTCAACATTCAAACAAGCTATTAAAATACAGAAACAAACACCAATGATTGTAAAGGGTCAGGGTTAGGGTTAACCCTGAACAACCCGGTTTGTTCAGGGTCGCAGGTTCACAGAGACACAGAAACACTAAACCAGAACGGAACCCAGATTCTTGACCTGTTCAGTCTTTGATACACTGGCTCTCTGTACCTGCAGAGACACCAGACACTCGACTAACAGGTCCAAACCTCAACAGGTAATCACGTAGAGATGGAGGGCGTGGTCACAGGGATCCAGGCTTATGTCTGATTGGTTGTTGATGTTTTTAGGTGCACCAGGTGGAGATGGAGGGCGTGGTCAGAGGGATCCAGGCTGATATGACCAAACTGTCAAAGAGCCACAGTCACACCTCCAACACGGTCAGCAAACTGCTGGACAAGAGCCGCAAACTGTCGGTCACCATGAAGGAGGTATACTTCTTACACCTGTCACTAAACACAGCACACCTGTCAGGTAGATTTGAATAAGTCACACCTGTCAGGTAGATTTTTATCATCACCTGTGCTCTTGTCTGCAGGTTCGGGATAAGATGGAGCGTCAAGGGGTTCAGGTTAAGAAGCTGGAGGCAAACCACGCCCACCTGATCAACAGGAACAACTTCAAAGTTCTCATCTTCCAGGTCAGTGTTCCCTCCTGGTCGTACAGACAATAACGTTCTCCACAGACAGTCAGGTTCTCCACAGACCATTACGTTCTCTACAGACAATAACGTTCTCCACAGACAATAACGTTCTTCACAGACAGTCAGGTTCTCCACAGACAGTAACGTTCTCCACAGACAGTCAGGTTCTCCACAGACAGTAACGTTCTCCACAGACAGTCAGGTTCTCCACGGACAATAACGTTCTCCAGACAGTCAAATTCTCCACAGACAGTAACGTTCTCCACAGACAATGACGTTCTCCACAGACAGTCAGGTTCTTCACAGACAGTAACGTTCTCCACAGACAATAACGTTCTCCAGACAGTCAAATTCTCCACAGACAGTAACGTTCTCCACAGACAGTCAGGTTCTTCACAGACAGTAACGTTCTCCACAGACAGTAACATTCTCCACAGACAGTCAGGTTCTCCACAGACAATAACGTTCTCCACAGACAGTCAAATTCTCCACAGACGGTAACGTTCTCCACAGACAATGACGGTCTCCACAGACAGTCAGGTTCTTCACAGACAGTAACGTTCTCCACAGACAATAACGTTCTCCAGACAGTCAAATTCTCCACAGACAGTAACGTTCTCCACAGACAGTAACGTTCTCCACAGACAGTCAGGTTCTTCACAGACAGTCAGGTTCTCCACAGACAGTAACATTCTCCACAGACAGTCAGGTTCTCCACAGACAATAACGTTCTCCACAGACAGTCAGGTTCTCCACAGACAGTAACGTTCTCCACAGACAGTCAGGTTCTCCACAGACAATAACGTTCTTCAGACAGTCAAATTCTCCACAGACAGTAACGTTCTCCACAGACAATAACGTTCTCCACAGACAGTCAGGTTCTCCACAGACAGTAACGTTCTCCACAGACAGTCAGGTTCTCCACAGACAATAATGTTCTCCAGACAGTCAAATTCTCCACAGACAGTAACATTCTCCACAGACAATAACGTTCTCCACAGACAGTCAGGTCCTCCACAGACAGTAACGTTCTCCACAGACAGTCAGGTCCTCCACAGACAGTAACGTTCTCCACAGACAGTCAGGTTCTCCACAGACAATAACGTTCTCCAGACAGTCAAATTCTCCACAGACAGTCAGGTTCTCCACAGACAGTAACGTTCTCCACAGACAGTCAAATTCTCCACAGACAGTCAGGTTCTCCACAGACAGTAACGTTCTCCACAGACAGTAACGTTCTCCACAGACAGTCAGGTTCTCCACAGACAATAACGTTCTCCAGACAGTCAAATTCTCCACAGACAGTAACATTCTCCACAGACAATAACGTTCTCCACAGACAGTCAGGTTCTTCACAGACAGTAACGTTCTCCACAGACAATAACGTTCTCCAGACAGTCAAATTCTCCACAGACGATAACGTTCTCCACAGACAGTCAGGTTCTCCACAGACAGTAACGTTCTCCACAGACAGTCAGGTTCTCCACAGACAATAACGTTCTCCACAGACAGTCAGGTTCTCCACACACAGTAACGTTCTCCACAGACAGTCAAATTCTCCACAGACAGTAACGTTCTCCACAGACAGTCAGGTTCTCCACAGACAGTAACGTTCTCCACAGACAATAACGTTCTCCAGACAGTCAAATTCTCCACAGACAGTAACGTTCTCCACAGACAATAACGTTCTCCACAGACAGTCAGGTTCTTCACAGACAGTAACGTTCTCCACAGACAGTCAGGTTCTCCACAGACAGTCAGGTTCTCCACAGACAATAACGTTCTCCACAGACAGTCAGGTTCTCCACAGACAGTAACGTTCTCCACAGACAGTCAGGTTCTTCACAGACAGTCAGGTTCTCCACAGACAGTCAGGTTCTCCACAGACAGTAACGTTCTCCACAGACAGTCAAAGTCTCCACAGACAATCAGGTTCTCCACAGACAGTAACGTTCTCCACAGACAGTCAGGTTCTCCACAGACAGTCAGGTTCTCCACAGACAATAACGTTCTCCAGACAGTCAAATTCTCCACAGACAGTTACATTCTCCACAGACAATAACGTTCTCCACAGACAGTCAGGTTCTTCACAGACAGTAACGTTCTCCACAGACAATAACGTTCTCCAGACAGTCAAATTCTCCACAGACAGTTACATTCTCCACAGACAATAACGTTCTCCACAGACAGTCAGGTTCTTCACAGACAGTAACGTTCTCCACAGACAATAACGTTCTCCAGATAGTCAAATTCTCCACAGACGGTAACGTTCTCCACAGACAGTCAGGTTCTCCACAGACAATAACGTTCTCCACAGACAGTCAGGTTCTCCACGGACAATAACGTTCTCCACAGACAGTCAGGTTCTCCACAGACAATAACGTTCTCCACAGACAGTAACGTTCTCCACAGACAGTCAGGTTCTGTTTCTATCATTAGAGACTTGAGGTCAGCACTGGTGAGTACAGATGAAGTACAAGTACTAACTGTAACAGGTATTACTGCTTACATCATGAGAGGTATGTACAGGTTACAGTACTTCAGGTGTTTTGTGGCATTCATCAGCCGAACATGTGACTAACTAACCTGTCCTATTACCACAGTAAGTGTCCTGTAGTAACTGTGCTGCAGTAACTGTAGTGCAGTAAGTCTGTAGTGAAATTGTAGAAACTTTACTTTACACAGTAACGTTACTGTCGACAGCTTCAGGTAAGTCCTGCAGTAACTGAAAGTACCTGTCTGTCCACTCGTCAGCGCTGCAGTATCAGTATGTACTCGTGTTTTACTGTCTCGTCTCACTGCCACTACACATTCTCATCCTCCTTAAATACCCAGCATTCCTCAGGGGTGTGGTTCTCCTTCAGTTTTTTAACACTCTCTGTGGAAACTCTCAGCTGTGCCTTCTCGTCTTCATCCTCCTGTTTGTGCCTGTTTTATTAAATACTGTGTACATTAAGAGGACATAAGCATGCTTGTTTTCTTGATTTATTCTAACAGCTGTTCTGGAGAGAAATCTATGTGCTGAATAAAAAACTAATACATTGTCCCTTTGTAATTTTTTGTTAATGGCATGAACAGGTTAACAAGTTATAAATTAAACGTCATACATGGGTTAAATTATTGGATACTGATGATTGCATCAGGTCATTTTCACATTTTAAACACCTTTAGGGTTCAGGTTAGTATTTTTTATCCTTTTATTCCTCTTATCTTTGAAACTCTCATAAATGAATATACTGTTTGATGTATTGATGATGGTGATCAGGAGATGAAGAGCAGAGGTTGTCAGGGCTCCCTTAGGAGCACCTGATATTGTCATCACATTTCTATCACCAGGGTTTCTTTTGGTTCTCTTCCATTCACCTGAAGTTCCACCAAGGCCCCCGTCATATCTCTGCTCAGAGAAAGACTCGAGAGCAGTTTACTCAAAGCCAGGCAGTAGGTCATACACAGGAGATCAGTCAGAACAGCATCAGCACAGATCAGGGTCAGGCTTACCCTCAGTATCCAGGAACAATCCAAGGTCAAACAATAAACAGAGGGGCAAAGGCAAAAAGTCCAAAAGGCAAAACAGAGGTCAAAAACACACGAAGGCAAAAACACGAGAGAAACAAAAGGCTGGAAAGCTTGTTGCAAGAGAACGAAGACAATCTGTCAGAGTTACAAGTGAAATGGTGGCGGTATATATTCTGAATGATGGGAAATTGACAACAGGTGTGGCTGATTGCAAGGCGGGAAACTTGACATCAAATGACATCAGAAATCAGAAAATGAGGGTGAAACTAAAATTAACAAAATAAAACAAGAAGTACATGAAAAAACAGAGTCCACAACCGTGACAGTCACTCTCCTAACAAGGTCCCAATGTTCTCCAAGGATAAGATCATTCTTTATTGGACCCACAACAGGGACATTTACAGTGTTACAGCAGCAAAGTGGATCGTGCGACATTACAATAAAGGGCATAGACAAGTGTATCCTAAAAAAGAAATGTACAGAACTAATAAGACAAGTAAAGAGTATTGCACATGTTGAGAAATGAGATGAAGTGAAGTTTTGCCCATAATAAACAAAAGTAAGTATTGCACATGTAGATTACGGAGAGTTGCAGCACTCTCAACAGGAGTATTGTTGCACATTGTGTCCATTTTGGTGAGAGTAGTAGTTCCCTCAAAGTTTCTCTTTAGGCTCTCACTAAGGTGGCTCATCTTGCCTTTGGGCTAACACTGAGGTTCCTCTTAGACCCATAACATTTTCAGGGTAAGCTCCTCAGGTTTCACCCTGATGTTCTGCTCTTCCTCAGGAGGAGAACGAAATCCCCTCCAGTGTCTTCATCAAGGATCCTCCTCCGTTCCCTCGTGATGAGATTATAGAGGAAGGGGATGAATCAGTGTCAGGCGTTGTTGATGGCAACCGTTCCCTGGAGAGTGGGCTCCAGACCATTGACCTATCATCTGACGAGGACGTTGGGCTGGAGGCGGAGCTAGAAGAAGAGGAGGTGTGGCCTCATGATCTGGAGAACATGGAGAAGTCCAGAGCTGAGAAACTGAAACGCTCGAGTCTGAAGAAGGTAAGAACCACAGTCAGGTGTTCAGATAGACAGACAGGTGTTCAGACAGACATGTTTGACTGTCTCTCTCTCTCTGAAGGTCGACAGCCTGAAGAAGGCGTTCTCCAGGCAGAACATCGAGAAGAAGATGACGAAGATTGGAACAAAGATCGTTTCTCCGGAACAGCGAGAGAAGATCAAACAGAAAACCTCGAGTCTGAAGGTTTCACCTTTGACCTTCAGCATCAGGAAGGTACCTGGTTGTGTTAATATTATTCGGTCAATCTAAATGTGATCACACGTTCTTAGTTCCTCTTATGAACCTTCCCATTGGTTTACCACAAGGTATCCTTAAAGTTTCTCTTAACTATACAGTATGTTTCCTCAATGTTCCTATGATGTTCCCCTGAAGTTCTCCCAACATCCCCCTCAGTTTACTCTAATACTCTGAACATACTAACATTCCCCCATCCCTTTGGTTCCCCCAGCATTTCCCTTACCGTTTCCCATAGTTCCCATACTTTCAGGTTTCTCCAAGCTTCCTATAAAATTCCACCAGGGTTCCCCTAAGGTTCTTCTACAATTTATCTGCCCTCCATTTAAGTTCATGCAAGGTTCCCTTTAGTTTCCCAAAGGAACCTTTAGGTTCCCCAAAGCATCCTCTCACATTCCCCAAAGTTTGACACCTGTTGCCCAGAGGTTTCTGTAAATCAAGCTTCTATTAAGATTCTGTTCATTAAAAGATCCCTTAAGGTTCCACAGAGTTTCCATGTTATTCAATTTCCCGTGACCTCTGACCTCTGACTCTCTGTGTTTCAGCCTCGCAGCAGCTCAGACTCTCAGCCGCCCGAGACCTCCATCCAGACTGGAGAGTCCATCCTTACCGAGGCTGACATCCAGATCTCCCCACTTGGCAGCCCCGACCAGGAGGTTCCCTTCACCGAGTTCCATGCCCAGCTGGCTCCGGCTGAGCAGGAGGAAAAACAGGAGGAGGAGAAACAGGAGGAGGAGGAGAGAGAGGAGGTGAAAGAGGAGGAGGGAGATAAGGAGGTGTCCGGTGTGGATTTGTCAGTGGTTTCAGAGGGGGTCAGTCAGGAGTACGCTCTGTCCTCCACCATGCCTCAGGAGGAGAAAGGAGAGGAAGAAGGAGCAGAGGAGGAGAAAGAGGAGGAATCGTAAACACTTGTTAATCTTCATTAAGAACAAAACAGATGTGAGCAGATAGTTAAAGAACATTTCAACATTTTGTGATTTCTTCTTCTTCTGAGTGACAAAGATTCATCTGTCGAGGATTTCATGTAGAACTGTTCCTTTAAAGTTAACAGCTGTTTTGGTTTTGATGAATGTTATCGATAATCCTTCACACAAACACATTAAAAGCTCACATGTCACATTACCATGTGTGACCCTGAAAACGACGTATCTCCAAACTTTACACTCTTTCGGAACACAGAACACCTGATGTTTGTTCTGCAGGTTTGAAGTCAAAGTTTTGCATGAAGTTGAAGAATCTCAGCGTTTAATTCTTCCACTGACCTGAAAAGCTAAAAAACAGAAATTTGGAGATTTGTGGTTTTAACAGGATGATTATTTGTATGTAAACTATTGTAGTCATTTCCTTTTTATGTGTATTGTTTTATTCAACAACAGCTGACTGATATAAAAATGACTGCTACTAATCAGCTGATCAATAACCATCATCTAACATAAAAACATCGATGGAACCCAACTGACCATCTGACCAGCTTCTCTCAATCACACAAAACTCACAGATGTAAACATGATGCTAAACACAGAACGTTCCTCAAACATTCCTCAAACGTTCCTCTAACATCCAGATGTCTCTAATTCTATACTTACATTGAACCCGTGAAGATCTTCCGTTGTTTCTTAAACAGTATCCTATAAGGAGGAATGGGTTCACAAGAGCACCTCTAAGGTCCATTATTGTTCCCCAGGGTTTCCATACAATTTTTCTCAGGTTCCTCTAAGGTTCTCCTAGCACTCTGTTGGCCCAAGTTATGGCCAACAGACCCCTATGGTTCCACTTATGTTCCCCAAAGGATACTCCCTAAGGTCCAACCCAATGCCTCACTGAGGGTTCCTTTAAAGTTCATCTTAAATTCTCCCATTTTCCTGAGGTTCTGTGCTAACGTTCCCTCTCTGTTTGCTTTTCTGAAGTCCACTAAGGTGTCTCTAGCATCCCTTTAGAGTTCATGTAAGGTAAGGTTCCTAAAACATTCCACTTCAGTTCCCTTCTAAGGTTCCTAAAACTTTTCCTTCAGTCAGTCAAAGTTTAAGTTCTGTGTACTGTCTGAAACTTGATCTGTGACACAGGAAACATATTGATGGTATATACAGAGTTAATTGATGTATACACAGAGTTAATTGATGTATACACAGAGTTAATTGATGTATACACAGAGTTAATTGATCTATATACAGAGTTAATTGATGTATACACAGAGTTAATTGATCTATATACAGAGTTTGCTGATGGTATGGTTCAGTCTTCTTTGAATATAAAATGCAGTCTTAAACTTTTTTGTCGTCTTTTTAAGTCACAGTTTTAACACTTTTATTTTGACATTTATGAACACTTTGTGCTGCCAAAGAACATTTCCTGTGCAACTCATTTTACCTGTCTGACTGTCAGTCACCCAACAGGTTTGTGAGAATCACCTGAATCTGAAAAAATAAAGTTCAGTGAAAACACATTTCTGTTTCCTGACTCTGTTGGATTTCCTGTTCTGTGATGTCAAAGACATCTGCATGTGTGTATGTGTGTGTATGTTTGTGTGATTGTGTTGTTGTTACTTTGGTAGTTTGTTTAAAGCTGTGAATCTTTAGTCTTCTGCTGAGTTTGAAATCATCACCTGAATCTGAGTCTAACCCTTTAATGTGACCTAATTGTGTCTTCGGACTACTTCAGGATCAACATCAGGGACAGTTTGGGTTAAACTTCATCGGATCAATATATGGCTCAGTGTGGCGCCTCCTGCTGGATGTTTGACTTTTGGAATTTTCTGCAGTTTGACTTTATTGCAAGTAAAGTACGGATAAAGTCCTAAAGAATTATTATTATTATTATAATTATTATTAGTAGAAGTAGCAGTATTTGTTATATAATAGAAACAAATAGATACTTTTGACGTGTATCTGTAAAGAGTGTGTATGCACTGAGGTATGGAGCAAATGTTAAACGTGTTGTTTTCAGACTGGAGTTTGGTGGACCTGCTGACTTTGTGGGAGGGGGAGGGGTCAGGGAGTGGGGTGTTCACCTCAGCAGCCAATGTGGGACAATGGGTGGGGCTTAGAACCATCAGAACCAATGGAGACGGGCAGGGGGCAGGGCCAAAAACTTCACTCCACATTCACACAGTTTGGTCCTGAGTCTTCACCCCGAGTACTGACTGAGGAGAGTACTAACAAATACTGCCTTTACTGTAATACTTCTCTCTTCACAGTACCAAATACTAATAACACTCTTCTTCTTCTTCTTCTTCTTCTTCTTCTCTGACAGCAGATGTACTCATTTGCATCCCCCGGCCTGTCTCTGGTGTCTCTTTTGTCTCTGTTAGCATGTTTTGTCCAGGTGTTAGTAGCAGCCCTGCTAACATGCAGGTTTGGGGGGGAGAGCTCTGCAGAGAACAGGTGGATCCTGCTGTGGCTCTTCTATGATGTCATTGTCCACCTGACACTGGTAGGACCAATCAGGTTTCATACGTCTTTATCTATAAACTTTTTTATTTTTTTATTACCTGATATTTGATTTTTTTTTCTTTGAACTTTTTCCTTGTTTTACTGTTACTGATTTTTAATCTGGCAACAGAAAGATCGGTTTGTTTACATGTCTCTGGTGGTCAATTTATTGTTTATTCTTTTGTTTACGAAGGAAGGTCCGTTTGTTTACATGTCTCTGGTGGTCAATTTATTGTTTATTCTTTTGTTTACGTAGGAAGGTCCGTTTGTTTACACTTCTCTGGTGGTCAATTTATTGTTTATTCTTTTGTTTACGTAGGAAGGTCCGTTTGTTTACATGTCTCTGGTGGTCAATTTATTGTTTATTCTTTTGTTTACGTAGGAAGGTCCGTTTGTTTACATGTCTCTGGTTGTCTATTTATTGTTTATTCTTTTGTTTACGTAGGAAGGTCCGTTTGTTTACATGTCACTTGGGGGGACAGTGGAAACGTCTGAAGGTCCTCTGGCTGAACTCTGTGAGTTTAGCTGAAGTAGTCATGTACTTTTACTGCAAATACTTTACAGGAAGTACTTTCTGTCTGTAGAACAGGACTTAACCTGTCTGTCTGTCCCTCTGTACCTGTCTGTCTGTCTGTCCCTCTGTACCTGTCTGTCTGTAGGGAAGGAGTATAGTAAAGCAGACAGTCGTTGGCTTATTTCTGATCCAACGATTGTCTCCATCGAACTTCTGACCGTTGTCCTTGACTCTCTGCTCGCTGTGCTGCTGATACACGCAATACTGCACGACAAATACTACAGGTAATACTACAGGTGACAATAAAGGTAATACTGCTTTATATTACATCCTTAAAGACAGTAAACTGTATATAACCTGTATATAACCTGTAAAACCTGTATATTACCTGTATATTACCTGTATATATAACCTGTATATTACCTGTGTATTACCTGTATATATAACCCTCATATCGTATGCAAACATATATAAAGTCTGTGTTGTGTTTTTTCAGACATTTTCTGCAGATCACTCTGAGTGTGTGTGAGCTGTACGGCGGCTGGATGACCTTCGCTCCTGATTGGCTGCTGGGCAGTCCCAGTCTGAACACGTCCAGCTGGCTACACCTGTGGGTCTACCTGGTCTTCTTTAACGGGCTCTGGGTCCTGGTCCCGGTCCTGCTGCTTGTCCAGTCCTGGTCCTCTCTCAAGAGTCTGCACGTGCTCAGAGCGGACGTTCACGTAAACAGGAAGAAGATGTAGAGATGATGGATCAGCTGATTGATCTTTGACTGAACCATTAAACTGACAGCTGACCAGAGTTTAGTCTCGGAGTCGTTACTGATGAACCTGAACAGGTGACTGCAGAGTTCTGGTCCGACTTAAGAAGAACTTTATAAAGTATATAAAGTATTTAGAAATAACGTTTTTTTACTTATTTACTTTAAATTCCTCAAAACTCATCTATTCAACACAGCCTACAGCCTTCAACACCAGTCGTTTAATGTACTGTGTCTAGTCTGTAGTGTTTCTGTGTTCCTCCTTGTAAAGCGACCTTGGGTCCCATGAAAGGCGCTATAATATTATTATTATTATTATTATTATTATTATTGACAAACGGATCAGATTCATGTTTACCTGGAAACTTAATAATCAATACTTTTATTGACCATTACAGCTGACACTGTTACCGGGCAGATTTGAAAATAACACTGTGCATTTTGATTGGCTGAAATAATTATTACATTAAATAAACCTTCAGATCAATCAGAGCATCCATCACCATAATGTATAAAACTGTTTAAACACAACTTTACCTCAAACAATCCCTCCCCCTCCTCCCACTCTCTCTCTCTCTCTCTCTCTCTCTCTCTCCTTTTCTCTCCCCCTCCTCCCCCAATCAGCTCTTCTTGATCAGTTTGTGGACAGAGATGAAGGCCTGCTGGAGGCCGAGTCCCTTCAGAGCGCTGCAGGCCTGGACCTCCCACAGCCGCTCGCTATGAGCGGGCAGATCCAGCTGGTTAGAGATCTAGGGGGAGGAGGGGGAGAAGAGGAGAAGAAGAGGAGGATAGAGAGAGATGGAGGAGGAAGAAAGAAGATGAGAGGGAGGAGGAAGCAGCTCTGCTGATGGTTGTAGCCTGGTCATTTGATTTGAAAAATGCCAGAATCCAACTGTTTCTCTCTCAAACCAAACCTCATGATATTTCTGAGCATTTTAAGCAGACGGGTTCATGTTGTACCTCTCGTATGGTCATGGAGTCGGGCAGGTCCTTCTTGTTGGCCAGAACCATCAGAGGAATTCCTCGCAACTTCTCATCAGCCAGAACTTTCTTCAGCGCCTTCTGAGCCTCCGGCATCCGAGTCCGATCAGTGCTGTCCACTACGAACACCAGAGCCCTACAGTCGTCCAGGTAGTACCTGAAGGAGACAGGAGAAGAAGAAGAAGAAGAAGAAGAAGAAGAAGAAGAAGAAGAAGGGATAGTTGGGTTTTCTGAAATGGGTTTGTTTGAGGTAGTTATCAGTAGTACTCCTAACAGGGCCGTGCTGACTGTTACTGTACTTGGAACACTTCAAAAAACCCGAACTGTCCCTTTAAGGCTGTCCTGATTTTTGTTTGTTTTGTTGTTAATGGTGGTGGTGGAGGTGTGTGTGTGGATGTGTGTGTGTATGCGTACGTGCGTGTGCGTGTGTGTGTGTGTGTACCTCCAATTGGGTCTCATGCTCTTCTGTCCTCCGACGTCCCACACAGTCAGAGATATCTTCTTATCCAGGTCCAAAGTTCCCACGTTGAATCCGATCGTCGGAGACGTTTCCATCACCTGATGTTTATAGATGATCACAATCACACCTGAGACACACCTGGACCTGACATTGACTGTATCTATCTGCTCAGAGTCTCACCTGTCCTGTCAGCAGCCGGGCCAGCAGAGTTGACTTCCCTGCAGAGTCCAAACCCATCAGGATCACCTAAACACACACACACACACACACACACACTAGCATAAATGCTGAGTTCATAGACAGTTTCTATGCTTTATATAGACATGTACCTGCATACATACAGACGATAAATGGTGTAAAATTATATATTTACAATATAAATATATAAACAGTATTTGTAGAGTACGAGCCATTACAGCAAAGCACGACACTATATAATTAAATATATTTCACACTGTCGTTTTAAAAACAGTAAAAATATTTAGAATGACATAAAAAAAACTGCTCTGAAAATGTTTCATGAAAATAAACGAGTATCAAAAGTTATTAGTTCAAGTTGTCTGATTGATTAGTTAGGTCTAACGCATGATTGATTAGTTAGGTCTAACGCATGATTGATTAGTTAGGTCTAACGCATGATTGATTAGTTAGGTCTAACACATGATTGATGGTTAGGTCTAACACATGATTGATTAGTTAGGTTTAACACATGATTGATGGTTAGGTCTAACACATGATTGATTAGTTAGGTCTAACGCATGATTGATTAGTTAGGTCTAACGCATGATTGATAGTTAGGTCTAACACATGATTGATTAGTTAGGTCTAACACATGATTGATAGTTAGGTCTAACACATGATTGATTAGTTAGGTCTAACACATACTGTGACATCACATGAGCTTGTGAGACAAAGAGAAGGGCAGAGGGCAGACACAGGTGAGACATGGAGGACACCTGTGTCTGCCCTTTGCTCTTCCCAGATGAGTACCTGAGGAGACGAGCTGCGAGCCTGACCCATCACCCTTCTTCTTCTTGTCCTTTGAACGTGCTTCTTCTTCTTCTTGTCCTTTGAACGTGCTTCTTCTTCGTCTTGTCCTTTGAACGTGCTTCTTCTTCTTCTTGTCCTTTGAACGTGCTTCTTCTTCTGTTTTTTTATCCTGTTAACTTGTTTCTTCTTGTTTTGTGTGCGTCTGTTTGCTTCACATCGTCCTTCAGGCCCTGACTTCTGTGTTGGACTGAAACTCACCTGTCTAACATCTTTCAGGTGTGTTCAGGGTCATTCCGACTGTCAGCCAATAGGAGAGCAGTGTCCAATCCGAGCAGGTCATGTGACTGTGTGACAGGTCTGACAGCATTTTTGAGTGAAGTGTCTGGAGGCAGAAACACATTTAAAGACGGAGAGAAGAAGAAGAAACTTGATGACGTCTTCCGGTTTTTTTTGTAGTTTTAAACAAACTCAAATTTAAACAAACTTAAATTTAAACAAACTGTGTCGTCTGATGATTTACACACGGCTGCCGTTTCCTTCACTCTGTGTGTGAGCATCATTACAAACATTACAATGTGGTTATTAATGTTGGTGAAGAGGGAAGTTTAAATTAAATCATGTTACAGTGACATCTTGTTCACATCTTGTCTTTACTGTCAAACACACTTGAAACAAATGTTATAATTAAATATCATAAGTTCAAACAAGCTGCCTTTTGATGTTTTCAACTCTTGTTCTTCACAGTGATCTGAACTCCTCCTCCACCTCCTCCAGGGCAGTGGGGAGGAGGAGGAGCAGTGTCCGGGGGGGGGGGGGGGGGCTCTGTCTCCGGGTATAAATACGTCTCTTCACTCCTCCTCCCTCCTTCTTCTTACTCCTCCGGTAGCTCCTTCCTCTCCTCCTCGCCGGTTCTTCTTCATCATGGGCTTCGGGGACCTGAAATCCGCCTCCGGCCTCTCAGTGCTGAATGACTTCCTGTCGGAACGCAGCTACATTGAGGGGTGAGTCCGTTACAAACCGGAGAAACTCCGGTAAAGTTCGCGGCTGCATAGTGAAGCTGCCGGCGCCGCCATCTTGGCTCTGCCCTGAGCTATGGCTAACAGCTAGCTGACAGACTGTTAGCACGGCAGAGAGGTTAAAGGTGAATATTAACCGCCATGAAGCCGTTAAGTGTGCGCGTGTCAACGTGACACAGGTGAAGGCGAATAACTGACGGGTACAGTTTGAGTTTTATGTGCGGAAGAAGCTTCATGCTATTGTTAGCATCGAGCCACATGGTGCATGCTTACTTTCCATGTGGTAAAGGGAAGTCTGCAGGCTGGAGGATCAATACTGTCTTTCACATGATGAATACGTTTATTTAACTGAACTTTTAGTTTTAATTTAAACATTTATATTTTATTAAACATTCACAGACCAACAGGGCTGCAGCTAACAGCTAACAGCAGCAGCACAATGAAGTGCTTACTTAGCTGTCAAACGGGGCTAAAACATGAAACTTTATTGAGCCTCAGTGGCCTGATGACAGTTTAAAGCTACACGTATAATTAAAGCCCGTCATGAACAAGATGCGAACATCAAAACATCCAGCACCTCAAAATAAATCGCTGGGAAGATCACATGACTGATTAGAAACTACACCTGTCCCCTCCCAGGCCGACGTGGAGACATAACCATGTTTTCTGTCCTCAGGTACGTCCCCTCTCAGGCCGATGTGGCGGTCTTTGAGGCGATCTCGGCCCCACCCTCAGCCGACCTGTGCCACGCCCTCCGCTGGTACAACCACATCAAGTCGTACCAGAGTCAGAAGAACAGGTGAGGCCGGTGATGTCAGCAAGATGTGGGTACACAGGTGTGTGACATTGGTGAAGTAAGCACCGCCTCTTCCTGTTGTCAGTCTTCCAGGTGTGAAGAAGCCTCTTGGTCAGTACGGCCCCGCAGGTGTGGCTGACTCCACCTCTGGCCCCTCCCCCGCCTCAAAGGATGACGATGATGACGACGATATGGACTTGTTTGGCTCTGACGAAGAGGTGAGGTCACAGTGATGTCATTAATTACTTTGTATTTACTGCTCTGTATTAAATTGTCCCTGATTCTTGTCTTGCAGGAGGACGCAGAGGCAGCCAGGCTGAAGGAGGAGCGTCTGGCAGAGTACGCAGCACGGAAAGCAAAGAGTACGTCTCTGCCAATCACAGCCACTTAAAGATCAGGAAGCACCTGAGGTCACATGACTGTCAGTATGTTACCTGTTACGTGATTATTGAACCGCGATGCCACCTCCTGATTGGCCGACTCTTTATGATGATTAACCAATCACCATCTTTCGGCTGACTGCCTGATGGATACCTTTTGTTTACCTGAGAGTCTCCGGCCTGCAATCAAAAGTACTTTTGCTTCACTGGCTGTCATGGTTATTGACTCCACCCTCTGTCCCGCAGAGCCCGCCTTAATCGCCAAGTCTTCGATCCTATTGGACGTGAAGCCGTGGGACGACGAGACGGACATGTCGAAGCTGGAGGAGTGCGTCCGCAGTATTCAGATGGACGGGCTGGTGTGGGGACAGTGTGAGTATTTATCCCGTTTTAAAGGCGCAGAGACTTTCTGCTCCTAACCGTAAAATCAGGGTTTTTACTTAATGAAGTTAAAGTAGCTTCACACACGTCAGGAATATTTACTTCACAATAAAGCAGAAGAGGGGTCCTGATTATTGATCAGTGATCAGCACGAGAGCGTCTGCAGACCTCATGATGATCTAACTCACCATCTTTCGGCTGAATGTGAGATGAAACTTTACGATCTGAAGACTGCAGTTTGATCAATAATCTGATTACTACAGCTGATCAATGATCTGATTGACGTCAGCTGATCGATAATAACCTGTTCTGTTTTTATCGCTGCAGCCAAACTGGTCCCGGTGGGTTACGGCATCAAGAAGCTGCAGATCGGCTGCGTGGTTGAAGACGACAAGGTGAGAAGTTTATCTTTAGTTACCTGCATGGTTTTTTTAATTTACCTGTATGTTTAACGTGTGTGTGTGTGTGTGTCATCTGTGTTTTCAGGTGGGCACAGACCTCCTGGAGGAGCACATCACAGCCTTTGAGGACTTTGTTCAGTCGATGGATGTTGCTGCTTTCAACAAGATCTGAGACTGAAACATGCTAATAAAAGCACTTCAACACAATCGTCTGCTGTTTTATTGTGAAAGGTCTCAGCTCTACCAGCAGGTGTCGCTACACGAGTTTAAAGTTTTACATTGAGAAACTGAAGCTGAGTGACATTAAAGACATTGAAGCCTGTCAGTCTGATATCAGGGAACACGCTGCATTTAAATATTTAAACTCTTATTTTGAAACGTGTCGCATACAATGATTAGTCTGCAGCCAGCATGCTGTTCTTACCCACAATCCTCTGCTGCAGGAGACGCAACCCAGATCTTTTGCTGTGTTAGAAATGCCATACTATACTAGCAGTACGTACTGATGTGGCCTTAATGTAGAATGCAAAAAAAGCAAAATGTGCAGTATGCCAAAACAATCCCAGATGTTGTACTGATTCTGAAAAAATCTCCAATATGCATCAGACTAGTCTCTCGCCTTCGGTATCCCACAATGCAAAGCGCTGGAATGTCACAGGGGCAGTTGAAATGACTGCGGCAGCATTCCACAGAGGGGGCGCTTTAGCTAACGAAGCAGCGGATATTGTTTACTTCCGCCTGGCATCGCATACTGAAAAATGAATTTGAAAAAAGCTCCTCCATACTTGCCGCCGTACACAGTCAATGGTGCATAGTATGCAGTGTACATTGTACTGCATTTCGAACACAGCCAGTGTATCTGTCCCTGCAATATTTATATTGCCTGTGAAGTACAAAGAGACACTAGTATGGACTTTTAATGTGAAAGAGCTGTTGAGAGAAACAGGAAATTGTATAGTACTAAATAGCCCGCTGTGTGTGTAGTACCTCCTCTTACCTGTTGGCGGCAGCATCACTCACTGCTCAGTTTTTTCACCCTGCTGGAGTTTCTGCAGCAGAAGAAGAGCCTAACCGGAAACTAAACAGCGCGGCGGAGCAGCGCGCGGCGGAAGAAGACTTTAATCTGTGTGAAAGTAAACAACAAATAAACAGCTATAGGTAATTAAAATGATCGGTTATAGATTATTCGTTATCCGCGTCATTAATCTGAAACACCCAATCAGCATCAGTGTAAGGCGGCTGATCAGCTAAAAGGCTAAGAGCATGCTAGCTGGTAGCGGGCTGCTGACGGTAACAGCAGCTGTAACGGCAGAGACACGTCGCCGTCGGCACTGTCACCATGGTTACCGTTAGTCCAGTTTAACCCGGAGTTAACGCCGTTCTTAAACCCAGGTTAAACTGGACCAGTTAGCGCTGCAGCTAGTTAGCACACAGTCAGCCAATCAGAGCGCGTCGCGGAGCGTCAGCCAATCCCAGCAGAGTTTCAGCTTCGCTCTGATTAATCGACGTCAGAAAGTTCCGGTTAACCTTTTTTTTTTTTTTGAAAATCATTCATTTATAATAAAAACGTTACATTTTTAACAATTCTATCAAATCTGTTATTATATTTCTACAACAACAATAATAGTTCTATATGAAACATGTACTCGCTCTATAGGCTCATGGAATCTCTACCTGAAACTCTTACCTGGTCACCGTTAGTTACAGCATGGAGCGCTTTGATTGGACGGATAACTCACTGACTGCACTGTCTCCAGGTGAGATGTGATTAATCATGGTTGTGATTATTGTTACTGTTATTATGACACACAATCAATGTCAGCAGTTAAACACTGCAGCAGTTAACATACTCTGAGAACAGGCAGCCATGTTTGTCCATTTTTAACTATAATATAATAATAAATATTTATGTATGAATGTGTTTCAGATCTTCAGTCAGCAGCAAGATGTCTCACTCCTCTGATGAAGGTAAACACTCAAACACAGTTTATAGTTTATCTTTCATTCATTAAACTGACTGCACTCTGTGTGTGTGTGTGTGTGTGTCTGTGTGTGTGTGTGTGTGTGTGTGTGTCAGGTGACCAGAGGAAGGCGGAGTCTACCAGCAGGTGAGTCCACCTGTTTATTCTCATGATTAATCAGGGATATTTGAAGTCGTCCACCAACCAGACTCTATTAAATGTCATCTAAATGTGAGACAGTCACAATGTTTGGTACTTTTTCAGCTCATTAAACTCTTCAGTTATTTTGTTTAAATGTTTTATCTCTTTAAGGTGTTTCTGCTGGAGGACCAAGAAACATACAACTTAAAAAACTTGAAAACAGAGAGAGACACCCTCTGGTTCTCTGTCCCTCCTGACGATGATTGTGCGGTTTAATGTCGGCCTTCTTACTTTTTTTTAAAGTCCCGTCCTCATTCTGTGGAAACACTGACGCAAACAGACACCTCACAACCACCAGATGTTAATTACTTTCACCCTGTGTGTCTCACAGGATGTGGGTGGAGCCTCAGCCAGGTCCATCCAGGTGTCAGCCAAGCAGACAGGGTTATTGTGGATACTGCAGAGTCCTCTACAGTAATCTGGACCAGGTACAAACAACACACCTAGATTTGAGCTGTCCAATCAGAATCAATGACACGTTAACATCCCTCCTCTCTTCTCTCAGCACCTGTCCAGTCTCAGACACCTGGATTCTGTCCGCGCCTCCTCCCGAGGATCCAGCGCCGTCTCCTCCACCAGCAGCAGAACTAAGCTAACCCTGCTGGAGCGTTTCCTGCAGGACGTCCTGCAGCACCACCCGCACCACTACAACGACCCCAGGTAACTAAAACAAACACACCTTCAATGGTACAACGACCCCAGGTAACTAAAACAAACACACCTTCAACGGTACAACGACCCCAGGTAACTTCACCATTGACTTCAGGTAAAATGAACACACCTGTTCTGCATGTGTTGACATATTTGTGTCTCCAATAGGCCATCTCATGCTGACCTCCCCTCAGTCTCCGCCCCCCTGTTGCCGAGGGAGGAAATTGATGAACTGTGTTTCTCTGACAACGACAGCCAGTCACGTGAACACCTGCCCAGCTCAGACTACGCTTCGTATCAACCGGCCAATCAGCAGGTGGAAGACTCCTCTACTAGCCCATCAGGCAAGGGAGCTGGTCAGGAGAGGCTGTTGACATCAATCAGAGAGCAGGAACAAGGAGAGACTGCCCTCGCAGGGCAAAGGCACTCAACATGTACACAGACCCCACCCTCGTACACTCAGGCCCCGCCCCCTGTCCACAGGAAGGCCCACAGAAAGACCAACAGGAGGAAAACCAGCAACTCCTCATCCTCCTCATCCCCCCACAGAGTTTCAGTTACTGGCCCCCAGCCCCTTAAAAAGCTGAGGCCCTCTGCATGCCCCGCCCCCACCTCAAAGCTAAGGCCCTCCTTATCTCTGGGCCTGGGAACTGGCCCAGGCCCTCCCTCAGAGCTCCGGCCTTGGCTGAGCTGGCAGAAAGAGAGAAGGGAGGCTCATAAAGAGGAGGCGTTCTCCTCCGACCACAGCGACTCCCTGGACCAGACCATCGAGGAGGTTTGTCTGCTTCAGTCAGTGTAGATGATCTCGAAAGTTACCTCTAACTGTACAGGTTATTATCTCGTTTATTAAAACGGTCTCTACAGGTTATTATCTCGTTTATTAAAACGATCTCTACAGGTTATTATCTCGTTTATTAAAACGGTCTCTACAGGTTATCATCTCGTTTATTAAAACGATCTCTACAGGTTGTTATCTCGTTTATTAAAACGATCGCTACAGGTTATTATCTCGTTTATTAAAACGATCTCTACAGGTTATTATCTCGTTTATTAAAACGATCTCTACAGGTTATTATCTCGTTTATAAGAGTAACATAGAGATAATAAGGACAATCTCCATCAGGTAAAAGTAAATTGTTGTTTCATCAGGTGATCCAGACGTGTTGTTATGGTGTCAGTTCCACTCCCTGCCAGCAGGAGGAGACAGAGAGCTTCCATTTCAGCCTTCCTGTCTCCATGGAAACACAGAGTGATGACTGGGACTCACCTGTACAGGTAAGAGTTAATAAGCCCCAATGTGAGTGATTAAAATGTTTTCTATTTATAGTAAAGGTAGCAATCTTCTTTTTACAGCGCGGACAAACACTCAGTGACCCATTGCACTCACACACACCTGCCCAGATGAGACAGACAGAGAGGCGAGACATAAGCCATCTGATGGATGTGCAGGTGGATCTTGAGGACCAGGTGTACTCTTACCAGCTTGACTCTGCCCTCCACAATAAGCAGGGAGCAGGGGGCGGGGCCAGTCAGGACCATGGCTTCTGGACTCTGCCGATAGACGAGATTCTGCCTGTTCCCGAACATATCCCAGAATCCTTCAGGGGGAAGACCTGGGCCCAGGTGGAACAGGAGGATGAAAACAAGGTGGACCAGCTGGTCCAACAGTTCAGACGTGAGAGATTCATCTGCTACTTCGACAGCGAGTCTCTGGCCAGGTAACATTTTCAGCACAGGTATATATACAGGTAGATATTGTTATATACACACTCACCTGTACTGTAATATACACACACTCACCTGTACTGTAATATACGCACTCACCTGTACTGTAATATATTTAATATATTTTTAAATTAAATAACTAAATGCATCTGATGATGTCATCACTGTCAGGTATGGTAGGAGGAGCCAAAAGAAAGGGTGTGGTGAGAACAAGAGGGTGGTGCCAGATACTGACATCCTGCCCTTATTGGACCATGAAGAAGACTCAGCGAACATCAGGAGGAGGAGGCGGGGCTTCAGGCTGGCATCCAGGTGTCAGGTGAGAACACTTGACAGTTTTCTGACAAAAAAGAAAATAAAAAATGTCTCCATAACCTTTTCTTGTTCCTTCAGGTGGTCAAAGTCAGTCACGGCACTCAGACGATCCGATTGGTCATCCCAGCTGTTCGTCAACAAGCTTCTGAGGCCCCACCCACTAGCGACCCAGCAGCCAATCAGGATAAAGAAGAGAGGACTCCTGAGGCTCAGATGTGGCGCTGCCTCCCTTCGTCCTACTCCAGCATCATCACACCACTGCAGCCTCGCACCTCTGTGGTCTACCTGCTCTGTTCCCCCTCAGGCCCCGTCCCCACAAACACACCTGCACCAGACTCTGCCTCCAAACGCTGCAGGAAGAAAAGGCGTCCGCTGGACCTGCAGGGGTTAAAGGTCAAATATAAACGTCTTCCTGTGAAGTTCTACGACTCCAGCAGTAACCGAATCCTGAAAAACCCTCCTAAAGGATTCCTGTGGCGCAAAGGCTCCGCCCCCTCTAGCCCGCCTCCACCATGTGTCCGTCAGCTGTTCAGAAGTCTGAGTCCAGACCTGAACACTGACAGGCTACCAGACGACGGGGCCGCAGGGTCCTGCCGGGTCAAAGTTCACAGGTCATCTGACTTCAGCCATGCCCCCAGTTTCCTCCTGAGCACGCTCAGTAAGGACTCAGCACAGACTGATAAAGAAGAGACAGTCAGCAGGCGGGGTACGACATCTCAAGCCCCGCCTCCTACACCCTACAGCAGGTCAGAGCGGGGGAGGGGGGGCAGGAGGGAGAGGACACGCCCCCAACCCTCCAATAGGAGAACCAGGGCTCAGGCAACGCCCCCTCAACCCAGAAGAGAAGGCCTGCGACGGGCTGGACCCCCCAACCCCCCATCAACACGCCAGGGGAGGGGCCGTAGGGGGCGGGGCTGTGAGAGAAGTCGAAGGTAGCAGGAAACCTGTTCAGGTAGCAAGATACCTGTTCAGATAAGAGCCTCATTTCGAAATCAGAGTATTTGTCACACTGGATGACTGATTGTTAAAGCTGAATAAATAATTATTATAAATAATCATTTGTTATGGTCATATAAAGTTCTAATCTTTTAAGTTCCTGATATAGAACACAATATAACATATTATAATATAACATAACATTATTATATAATGAAATCGTGTGATCCATGTTAATGTCATTTTATGTTTGTGTGCAAAGAGGAAACAAAATTAAAGTATCTTATTTTTTTATCTTGAACATTTATTTTTTATTTAACATTATTCAGTAAGTAAAATAATTACAAACTGAAGCAGATTTTGTTATTTCAGTTTCTTGAACTTGAATATTTTGACTCTGAACACGTGCACACAAATAGAAAATGAAACCTGAGTTTGATTCATTTATTTTAAGATGATGTTGGTGTAACACACCTGTCTGCTAGGTGAGACGGCCTCTGGTGCTGTTTTGTTTCTGATTGTTTGTGTTGTTGAACTTTTTATACCTTTATACTTTATTTAAAAATCAATAAAACACTTTTGTAACCTGCAAAGGTGCCACCTGCTCAGTGTCCATCAGTTTGTTCTCACAGCATCCACCAGGTGGCGAATCGAGTCTCCCACCTGGTCTGCAGCAACCAGAAGCTTCGCGCTCTTCCTCTCACCTGAACACAGAAAATGTTAAAAATATATTTTTTTAGATTCAGTCTGATGTTTGACTCATTTGTGTGAACTTCAGGTTCCACACAGAAAGTCAGTAAAAACCTGCGTCAACTCAGATTTACTGTAAACAACATACAGCATCTCTGGTAACCATAGTAACCACAACACATCAGTCTGAACTGACTCACCTGTCTGTCTCTCTTTACACCCGTCTGTCTGCATAAAATTTCTCAGTCTCTCCACAGTCTCCTGCAGCAGCTCCTCTGCACTACATGTCCCACAATCCTCCTCTCCTTCACACAGACAGGTGTCTTCTTCCTGTGGCTCTGCCTCCTCAACTCTGTCCTGTTGTCCCATTGGAGGACAGAGATATACATTGCCCGGAGGCTTCTCTTCACAGTGGATGTCATGTGACGCAGGTGTGTCCTGGTGCATTGTGGGAGATGGAGTTGGTTGTACTTCCTCCGTCCACTCGTCCTCTTTCTGCAACAACTCCTCCACCTCCTCCTCCTCTTCCTCCTCCTCCTCCTCCTCCTCCTCTCCTTCTTCTTCTTCTGCATTTCTCCCCGTGTCTGTGCTGCGTGGCCTGTTGCCGGTGTGTCGGCAAGCCTCCATCTTGTTAAAAGCCTGAGATGGAGAGAAGTCATGTACAACTCCCAAGATGCATTTCACTAATAAACGGCAGATCTCTGACTTCTGAAACAGAGGTGAAGATGACGGTGTCAAATGTTTTATTATTTTTTTCCTCAAAGATTTTCAAGATTTAAACAAAGTGTGTGTGTGTGTGTGTGTGTGTGTGTGTGTATATTTACCTGCGCGTGTGTTTTTATCCATGTGTTTGTTTACCTGTGTGAGCATGCCCTGCAGATGGAGATTGTGTTCTCTCAGTGTTTCCATGGTAACCTCCATCTCAGCACACCTGTCCTCCAGGATGCCCTGGTCTGATTGGACTGTGAGCCGCCAGACCTGCAGCTGCTGCTCCAACAACCTGAAGACCAACGAGGAATCAGAAGATGAGGAGGTGTATCTGCAGGCCGCTCTGTGATTGGTTCATGCTGGTTCTCACCATTTGTCTCTCTGCAGGTTTCGGACTTCAGTCAGCAGAGCTGACGCCCCCTTCAGGTGGACCACAAAGTGAGATACAACTTTAATCATCCAGAAGGAGTCTAGAACCAGACTGCAAACTACTATTATTATTGTTTTATCCCCACACATTGTGTAACATTCATATACACATATAACACTATATATTATATAACATTACAAATCATATAAAAGACTGAATGACCCTCCCCCTGTGAGGTCAGAGGTCACCTGCTGAGTTGATGTCTCCTTGTCAGTCTGCAGAGCCTTGGATGAAAATGAGCAAGAAGGTGGTCGCACTGAGGCATCATGGGAAAAGTCTCTGTCAGAGGACGGACTTTGACCTTGGGCTGAAGCAGCCAATCGTGGTGAAGCATCAGGAGGGGGCGGAGCACTGAGAGACGAAAACTTTAATAACAAACACGTGTTCAACAAGTAAATAAAGGTGTTTAACGAGTGTGTTTATCAAGTGATTTTTGAATCACCTGTTCTGAGCCTCTGCTGGCTCCGCCCACATCAAGGCCCTTCTCCTGTCGCCCTCTCTCTGTGTGTATCGTCCCGGCAACAGGGCATGACGGGCCCTGTGTACTAGAGAGGACCAAGACTCCCTCCAGGTGGGCTGAAAGACACAAAATGCTTAAATCAACAACCAAGAGGCTCTCACCTGGCGGAGCACCATGAAGACTGAAGCACTATGTCACGTGTCTGTGATGTCATCCCTGTGTTGTTACCTGTGTGTTATGTTACCTGTGTGCAGAATTCGAGCACTGGATGGTGAGTTTTGTGTTTCCTTGTCTGACGGTCGTTCAGGAAGCAGCTCTGACACACGTGGACGTTTACACACTTCATACAGCGATACCTAAAAACACACACACACAGAATCAGAATCATTAATCTCCGGGGGATCTTCGGGCATCACAGTTGCTGTGACACAGAGAAAGCATAGAGACATATATGGCATAAAATAGAAAAATATGTGCATTCTATATACAATAAAATAAGAGATAAAGATGAAATGCTGAGAAGTCAATCTGTGGTGTTTTAAATATAAATGCCAGAATAAATAAATGCAAAATATGAGTATGATGCAAAAAAGTTATATACATAAGAGTATAGATGAACAGTTTTTATGTCAACATATTGCACAGTTGAATTATTACACAATCATCCAGCTTACGTCCAGTTAGAGTTCAGTTCAGTGCACAGTTTAAAGTGGGTGTCTGTGTGTGTGACACTTACAGGGAGGAGTTGTAGAGAGAATTTAAGTTATAATAATTTAAAGTTATAAAAAATATAGTTTAAGTTGGTTAAGGGGCTCTTTAACCTCAGTAGAGTCTGGTTTAACCTCAGGAGAGTCTGGTTTAACCTCAGCAGAGTCTGGTTTAACCTCAGGAGAGTCTGGTTTAACCTCAGCAGAGTCTGGTTTAACCTCAGCAGAGTCTGGTTTAACCTCAGGAGAGTCTGGTTTAACCTCAGGAGAGCCTGGTTTAACCTCAGGAGAGTCTGGTTTAACCTCAGGAGAGCCTGGTTTAACCTCAGGAGAGTCTGGTTTAACCTCAGCAGAGTCTGGTTTAACCTCAGGAGAGTCTGGTTTAACCTCAGCAGAGTCTGGTTTAACCTCAGGAGAGTCTGGTTTAACCTCAGCAGAGTCTGGTTTAACCTCAGGAGAGTCTGGTTTAACCTCAGAAGAGTCTGGTTTAACCTCAGCAGAGTCTGGTTTAACCTCAGGAGAGCCTGGTTTAACCTCAGGAGAGTCTGGTTTAACCTCAGGAGAGCCTGGTTTAACCTCAGAAGATTCTGGTTTAACCTCAGGAGAGCCTGGTTTAACTTCAGGAGAGTCTGGTTTAACCTTAATAGAGTGAAGAGGTGATTGGTTAAATACAAGAGCTCTGATTGGACGATGGGTGCTTACCTGAGCCCGGTAATGGGGAGGGTCTTGCAGATGTGGCAGCGGACGGTGTGCCTGACATTCTGACTGACAGACAGGCGATAAAGTGTGGGCAACCATAGCAACAGGCAAGGCTCACTCTGCAACCATGACAACACATGTTGTTCACCTGCAGTGGGAGTCAACACCTGTAAACACACAGATTCAGTGAGTCACCATGCCGACTACCAATCACCTGCAGCCAAAGGTTTGTGTGTTCTCACCTTGTTAAAGCACGACCTTACCGCAGCTTCCACGCCGACGAAAACTCCTCCCTCCTGCACCGCCACAGGAACCTGAACACACACACACACACACGTTAAAGAAGCGGGAGCAGAGGGGCATGCTGGGAAAAGTAGTGTGTACCTGTTATACCTGGCTGAGGTCCTGCAGTAAACACCTGAGTCCAGACCTGCTGACTGACCCTGAACTGTTCTCTGCAACACTCACCAAAGCTGCACAACAGAGAATGAGTGAGCTTTATTCTGAAGGGACAACTTTATCTGAAAGGCTGATATCACTGAGCATGCTCACTGAGTGTTTCACTTTCGACACACAGACAGACAGACAGACAGGCAGACAGGCAAACACTGACAGTGACAGACAGGCAGATTCACAGACAGACAAGCAAACATTTACACAGACAGACAGTCAGACAGACAAGCAGACAGACAGGCAGGCACAGTCACACAGAGACAGAGAAAGACAGGTCGACAGACAGTTATGGCGCAGGGAAAAGGACAAAATGACTTGATCTTTCTCACTCCAACGTGTCCAGTTGGTGGCGGTAACGCGGCACCTTGGGCTCCAATACGCCACTCAAATACAACAGAAGAAGAAGACCAGTCAAATCAATGGCTAATGTAGCTAGCTTCAGTGTGCTAGTCGCCAGCCTGGGAAGCTAATGCCCAGCCTATCCAGTAGCCGATCTAATAGGTTGCTATGTTAGACACATGACTTGTTGCCCTGATTGAATGAATAGCCGGCTTCTCATTTACCAGCGCTGGCTTTTCATTGGCCAGATCAGTAGCTGGCATCAGCAAGGACATTGCCTCCCTCGGCCTCTCAATAATCTTCATTTTGTCCTTTTCCCTGCGCCATAGACAGGTCCTCACCTCTGTACTTGTTTATCAGTGTATCAGCTGACAGAGCGATCAGAGCAGTTTGAAGAGAAGCAGCTGAAACTAAACCAGCCCGACTCCTGAAACACACACACACAAATATACACAATTATACACAAATACTTATACAAATACTATATACACGCACATAATGTGTATTTATACACAGCATACTCTGAGCAGTCGTAGAGTTTGAACATCAGGCTGCAGGTCTCCTCTGGAGCCTGCAGGGTCACATGGCCCTGCACTTCCTGTGACATGCTGTGGAACATTCTGTTCAGTGTTTGGGTCACTTCCTGTCTGTTCAGCCTCACTTCCTGGTTAACTCCAACCACTGACTGGAAGGCAGCTGTGATGTGTAGTACAGACAAGACATCCACTGAAACAAGAAACACACAAACACACACAAACAAATAAACACAAACAAGCAAACACAAACAAATACACAGAACAGTAAATCTAGTATAATAAATGTTAAATGTAGTATATAAATAAGGTATAGAAATGTAGTACAATAAATGTAGTATATAAATGTAGTATATCAATTTAGTATAGAAATGTAGTATAATAAATGTAGTATATAAATGTAGTATATAAAGAAGGTATAGAAATGTAGTACAATAAATGTAGTATACCAATTTAGTATAGAAATGTAGTATAATAAATGTAGTATATAAATGTAGTATATAAAGAAGGTATAGAAATGTAGTATAATAAATGTAGTATATAAATAGGGTATAATAAATGTAGTATATAAATGTAGTATAATAAATGTAGTATATAAATATAGTATAATAAATGTAGTATATAAATGTAGTATATAAAGAAGGTATAGAAATGTAGTATAATAAATGTAGTATAGAAATGTAGTATAATAAATGTAGTATATAAATAGGGTATAATAAATGTAGTATATAAATGTAGTATAATAAATGTAGTATATAAATGTAGTATATAAATGTAGTATATATAGAAGGTATAGAAATGTAGTACAATAAATGTAGTATATCAATTTAGTATAGAAATGTAGAACAATAAATGTAGTATAGAAATATAGTATAGAAATGTAGTATAATAAATGTAGTATATAAATAAGGTATAATAAATGTAGTATATAAATAAGGTATAGAAATGTAGTACAATAAATGTAGTATAGAAATATAGTATAGAAATGTAGTATAATAAATGTAGTATAATAAATGTAGTATATAAATGTAGTATAATAAATGTAGTATATAAATGTAGTACAATAAATGTAGTATAGAAATGTAGTATAGAAATGTAGTATAATAAATGTAGTATATAAATGTAGTATAATAAATGTAGTATATAAATGTAGTATAATAAATGTAGTATATAAATATAGTATAGAAATGTAGTATAATAAATGTATTATATAAATGTAGTATAAAATGTAGTATATAAATAAGGTATAATAAATGTAGTATATAAATAAGGTATAATAAATGTAGTATATAAATTTAGTATATAAAGAAGGTATAATAAATGTAGTA
This sequence comes from Semicossyphus pulcher, assembly GCF_022749685.1. Taxonomy (NCBI): domain Eukaryota; kingdom Metazoa; phylum Chordata; class Actinopteri; order Labriformes; family Labridae; genus Semicossyphus; species Semicossyphus pulcher. Next base: position 16,279,474 of record NW_027211698.1, on the reverse strand, counting down.
TATAAATGTAGTATAATAAATTTAGTATATAAATATAGTATAATAAATGTAGTATATAAATGTGGTACAATAAATGTAGTATATAAATATAGTATATAAATATAGTATATAAATGTAGTATAATAAATGAAGTATAATAAATGTTGTACAATAAATATAGTATATAAATGTAGTATAATAAATGAAGTATAATAAATGTTGTACAATAAATGTAGTATAATAAATGTAGTATATAAATATAGTATATAAATGTAGTATAATAAATGACGTATAATAAATGTAGTATATAAATGTAGTATTTAAATGTGGTATAATAAATGTGGTTATAATAAATGTAGTATAATAAATGAAGTATAATAAATGTAGTATATAAATATAGTATATAAATGTAGTAAAATAAATGTAGTATATAAATGTGGTATAATAAATGTGGGTATAATAAATGTGGTATAATAAATGTAGTATATAAATATAGTATATAAATGTAGTATAATAAATGAAGTATAATAAATATATTATATAAATGTAGTATAATAAATGAAGTATAATAAATATATTATATAAATGTAGTAAAATAAATGTAGTATATAAATGTGGTATAATAAATGTGGGTATAATAAATGTGGTATAATAAATGTAGTATATAAATATAGTATATAAATGTAGTATAATAAATGAAGTATAATAAATGAAGTATAATAAATATATTATATAAATGTAGTAAAATAAATGTAGTATATAAATGTGGCATAATAAATGTGGGTATAATAAATGTGGTATGGTAAATGTAGTATATAAATGTAATCAGTGTACAAAAAGCCAGCGGTAACCGAAGGGTGTTTGTTTGTTTGCATTGTCCTTCTCCATTTCACAGCTTGCAGTGTCTCGTGTTGTAGTGGCGTAGAATGAGCTCTCGGCAGAGGTACTCGCCAACACGCAGATACGTCACATCCTCTTGTTTTGCGGAAAAACCGTCCTGAGTACTTTACATAAAAATCAGCCCACAGGGTATGTAAAATCTTACATATAGCGCCTTTAATAAAGAACGAACCACAAATTCTGGTTCAGCTTTTTAGAGGTGAATCCAAAGTTAGCAAGAACTGAACTCTTGTTACATACCACGTTTAATATTCTACAATAAATGTAGAATATTAAACGTGGTATGTAAATGTAGAATATTAAACATGGTATGTAAATGTAGAATATTAAACATGGTATATAAATGTAGAATATTAAACGTGGTATGTAAATGTAGCACAACAAGTGTAGTATAAGACTGAGTAGTACTCACAGTGACAGAGTTTCTGCAGAGACAGGAGCTTCATGGCGACTCTGTAGACAGACGGACGGATTTCATTCAAATTTTCTGAAGAAAACAAAAATCAAATAAAAATCAAAAATTGTATCAGAAAGAAGAAATTAAAATCATACAGGTCAAATGATAGAAAACAGGTGATTAATGATAACAAGTACAAAAAAACAGATAGATGGATGGATAGATGTGGACAGAGTACCAATGTTGTCCGAGTTCATCATGAGTCTCTGGTAATCTCAGTCTAAAAAAGAGGAAAACAGAGAATTTAACATTAAATAACTACAAACTACAACACATGAACTCCACAAACTACAACACATGAACTCTACAAACTACAACACATGAACTCTACAAACTACAACACACGAACTTTACAAACAACAACACATGAACTCTACAAACTACAACACATGAACTCTACAAACTACAACACATGAACTCTACAAACTACAACACATGAACTTTACAAACTACAACACATGAACTTTACAAACTACAACACATGAACTCTACAAACTACAACACATGAACTCTACAAACAACAACACATGAACTTTACAAACTACAACACATGAACTCTACAAACAACAACACATGAACTTTACAAACTACAACACATGAACTTTACAAACTACAACACAATAAGAAGCACTGAGAATATATAAAAAGCAGATGACTGAGATAAGAACAGTTGTTCAATAAAACTCACCTTCCGGCCGTCTGTCAGAGTTTAACACGGTCTCATACAGAAACAGGTGAGTGTCGTGCTGGAGAAACAGGTGAAGCTGCTGAATTATGAATGAAGGTTTGAGCTGCGTTTCACCTGTCAGCCTGCTCACCTGCTGTCTCTGGACCAATGAGCAGCCAGCGTTAAAGCAGTGTGTTTCTGTTTGTAGCAGTTTCTCCGTCAGAGTTTGAGATGGAGCTGATGCATGAGTCTGAGTTTCTCTGATGTTTGTGATGAGCTTTAATTTGAAAGGATAGTGATAAACTGTGTTTTATTGTGACAGCTTTAGTTTGAGGTTCTCTTTGTTCTTGATGATGGGCTCTGAGCTGCTCTTTATTATTTTACTGGATGTTTTTAAAGACGCAGCTTCATGTTTGTCCTCGTGTGTTTCAGTGTTTTCAGACAATCAGATGGTTGGGCGTCTGATTGAACCGATTGTTGTCAATGGTCTGATGACAAAGTTTGAATGAGGCCGCTGTGCTGGCTGTAAACACTGTGTGGGTGTGTGTGTGTGTGTGTGAGTGTGCTCTTTGTTCTCTCACACTGAAGCTGATTGTTGTGTGTGAATTCTCTTTGTTTCGAGGTCGTTCGAGGTCGAAACACTGAGTCTTTTCTTCTTCTGCACTGAGATAAACGCAGTCAGCCTCCACATCACATCATGATGCTGTTGCTCCTCTTTATCCTCCTCTGAATCAGGCTAGCAAACTAAAGCTATGCTAACAGCTCTGTGAGGTAACCATGGTAACCACTTGAACATGTGACCTCAGGTCAGCCTCACATTCACACAGATTTACATCTGACGAGATTCAGATCGAGCCAGTCAGATCCGTTTGTCTAATAAGGGGCGGGGCATTTTTGATGTGGAACGTTCTTAATCTGTTTTAAGCTAGTTGGACGGTTCTTTAAATGATAAATGTTGCAACTAAATCAAGTCATTCAAACATCTGTGTGTTGTGTTGAATAGAACACAGATGAACTGGATTTTAGAGCTAGCTACCTAGCCTAGCAGCAACGCTACATCCCATGTTTATGCGCTGTGATTGGTGTTTCTCTGAACGATGAAAATCAAATGAACTGAGAGCTTCCTGTTCCCGATGTCAGCCAACAGGCCTTATTTAATAAGAGCTAACATTAGCATGCTAACAGACAAAAACAAGACGAACGTTCACCGTCTTAGTTTAGTGTGTTAGCACGCTAATATTAGCCAATCAGTAATAAATACAGAGTCCAACTGAGGCTGAATGTCATCAGTTCTGCATAACTGTACTTATGTGTCTCTTTTCTAGTCTTCTGACCACTCAGTGATTTTACATTGCATGTCACATTTACCCATCCACACACACATTCACACACTGATGGCAGAGGCTGCTATGCTAATCTCCAATCAGGACACATTCACACAGCGATGGCTCCGCCTCCAGGAGCAGTTTGGGGTTGACATGTGACTGTAGCACTCAGGGATCGATCCCCCATCTGATTGAGAGACGACCCACAATACCACTGAGCCACAGCCACCCCAATACACACACATAAATATACACGCATATACTGTACGTGTGTATATATATATAGTATATACAGTTTACTGTAAACTGAACTCTTCCTTAGTTGAAGCATTAGTATTCTGTTGTTTATATGCTGTACAACATTATATAGTACACATACTGTGTATCGTGAGTATATGATATAGTATAAATAACATATATTTACTGTATATGTGACGGTATCTGACACTGATCTCATGTTTTGACTTTCAATAAAAACAGAAACAAAGACACTGTTTTGTAGCAGTTGGCTCCTCCCAGTGGACGGGGCCCCTCCCATCTCCCAGTGGGCAGGGCCTTTACCAGTGGGCGGGGCCTCTGAGCTGCCCTCAGCTGTCTGTCCCAGTCAGAATCCACTTGCTCTCTGCTCCTCTACAACAACAACAGTACTGCTGAACTGCAGTATTACTGCTACTGCTGCTGGGTGAGTACACACAGTACACACAGTACTACATGTTATACACACAGTACACACAGTACTACATGTTATACACACAGTACTATATGTTATACACACAGTACTACACACAGTACTACATGTTATACACACAGTACACACAGTACTACATGTTATACACACAGTACTACATGTTATACACACAGTACTACACACAGTACTACATGTTATACACACAGTACACACAGTACTACACACAGTACTACATGTTATACACACAGTACTACACACGGTACCACATTTTATACAACCAGTATTACATGTTATACACACAGCACTCCACCCTGCTGTGACTGTCTCCACCCGTCTCTCTCTCAGCTGAGCGGAGGTGAAAATGAAGCGCTCCCTGCTGACCTGTCTGCTGCTCGGCTCGGCTCTCGTCGGAGTCGGTACGTTTGATTTTCTCAAATATTTAAAATCAGAAAAATATTAAATCTTTTATCTTAAATATTAAAGTTTTTTTAAACACGATGAAAAAACATATTTCTAATAAATAATTTTAATCTTGACGAAACAGAAATGAGAGAAGTGTGTTTGTGTATCAATTAAATATAAATCAGTGTTTAATCTGAAGATTCATCGTTTACATTTAACCCCTAAAATGTTGATATACTTCATTAAATGTGATCAGCTGAACTGTCTCAGGTTTTCTGACTGTTTATAAATGTACTGTAATCATTTATATGTACCAGATGTCTGTCTCCACGGTAACTACAGTGCTAAAAGGTCCATGTAATGATCAGGGCTGCGATTCCTTCTCTGAGTCTGTAAACGTGTTTCTGCCAAAAAAAGAGAGGATGAGTTAAATAACACGTCTCAGCTGCTAATGCTAGCATTGTTAGCTTTGTTAGCTTTGTCAGCATTGTAAGCAAATTCCAGTCTAAAACTGGTTTGTTTTTTCAGGATCAGCCATTCGCTGTTACAGCTGTAAGGACTACACTGCCAGCTGCTCCAAACAACGAGACTGTAGCTATGACGACGCCTGTCTCACACTGAACGAGAGAGGTACACCTGCACACCTGTGAGATTGAACTGAGATTACAGAGATTATACAGATTATACAGAGATTATACTGAGATTAAAATGAGATTAAATTGAGATTAAACAAGATTATACAGATTAAACTGAGATGAAAATGAGATTAAACTGAGATTATACAGATTAAACTGAGATTAAACTGAGATTAAACTGAGATTATACAGATTAAACTGAGATTAAACTGAGATTATACAGATTAAACTGAGATTAAACTGAGATTAAACTGAGATTATACAGAGATTAAACTGAGATTATACAGATTAAACTGAGATTATACAGAGATTAAACTGAGATTACAGAGATTATACAGATTATACAGAGATTATACTGAGATTAAAATGAGATTAAATTGAGATTAAACAAGATTATACAGATTAAACTGAGATGAAAATGAGATTATACAGATTAAACTGAGATTATACAGATTAAACTGAGATTAAACTGAGATTATACAGATTAAACTGAGATTATACAGAGATTAAACTGAGATTAAACTGAGATTAAACTGAGATTATACAGAGATTAAACTGAGATTAAACTGAGATTATACAGAGATTAAACTGAGATTATACAGATTAAACTGAGATTAAACTGAGATTAAACTGAGATTATACAGATTATACTGAGATTAAACTGAGATTATACTGAGATTATGTTTCTGTTCTGCAGGTGGGATGACTTATCGTCAGTGTCTGAAGTACTCAGACTGTGAGTACAGCCGACTGGGACAGATGTTCCCACAGGTAAACTCCTTTCAGAACTACTAATACTCTACTAATACTGTACTAATGCTGTAGTAATACTCTGTTGACGCTGTACAATCAAACGTCTCTGACGTGTATTTCGTGGGCTTTCACACCTGACAGCTCTGGTCCGGACTTTCAGACTTTACTCAGAAAGTCTGGTTCATTCGGACAGGTGTGAACACACATTCTAACTCTGGTGTGGACCAAACAACCGGAACATGGTCCGCTAGAAAAGACAGGTATCGGTCCGTTTCCAAATGAACCACGGTCAGGTTTGATACAGGTGTGAACATAAACGGACTTAAAGTAAGACCAAATACAGGAAACAAACCGTACACAGTGCATTGTGGGTTGTTAGCGGGTGCTGACACTTGCAGACACAGACGTGGGGGAGCGACGAGGAGGAATATGGGCGACCAAACAATTATACAAAGGCTTGTGGAAACGCACAAAAACACGGAGGTGTTCAAAGTGTTCAGTGAAAAACTAAAGGAGAGTGGAACCGATCGAGTTGTGGAACCGATCGAGTTGTGGAACAATGTCGGTTAAAAGTAAAAAAAACTCCGACGACGAAACATTAATCAACTCCACGATCGAGTTGAGTGTGACTGATCAGTGTGCTCTCCCTCATTGTTTACTTCAGGGAGTTTTCCCACGTGGAAAATCTGACCAATCAGAGAGCAGTTTCCTCGCATTGTAAAACGTTTGGTCTGCTGGTAAAAGCTGCCGTGTGAACACAAACCAGACTGGAGGCAAAATGCAACTTGGTAACACTTTGGTGTTTGATTCAGACCAAAGAAACGGACTGTCGGTGTGAAGGCAGCCTCAGTCATTCCACTGTTTAAAGAACATACAGACACTCACAGTATCCTGACACATAAGAAGTGCTCATTATGTCTTTGTACTATGAGGAGCAGAGAGCACACTGCGGTAATACTGAGTACTGTCAGATGAATACACCACTGCAGCACCAGCAGAGATTAGCTTAGCATCAGTTAATAAACAAACAAACAAACAGGAGTTAAACCATTAAAACCAACACCACCACAGCGCTGAGCTCAGAAAAAATGGTGTGTGTGTGTGCGTGTCTCACCTGGGGTCCTGTAGAACCGCAGTAACCGTCAGGTTACACCTGATCTAAGGGTTAAGGTTAGCTCCTCCTGTTAGCTCCTCCTGTTAGCTCCCCCTGTTAGCTCCTCCTGTTGGCTCCTCCTGTTGGCTCCTCCTGTTAGCTCCTCCTGTTGGCTCCTCCTGTTAGCTCCTCCTGTTGGCTCCTCCTGTTAGCTCCTCCTGTTGGCTCCTCCTGTTAGCTCCTCCTGTTGGCTCCTCCTGTTGGCTCCTCCTGTTAGCTCCTCCTGTTAGCTCCTCCTGTTAGCTCCTCCTGTTGGCTCCTCCTGTTAGCTCCTCCTGTTAGCTTTATTGGATGAAATTTGAGTGTCAGAAATCAGAGGTGATGAACTTCAGCTGTGTCAGAAACATGTAATGTCACAGGTTGACCAGCGGAGGCGCTGTGTTGCGCTGTAAAACACAAGAAGAAATTTAGTGAAACCTGATCCTATTCGATGAATAATCTGAATAATAATCTGATCAGTGTTATAGATTTTAAACAGATTGAAACATGAAATAACTGCTCGTTTACATGCCAGTATGTACATATATATGTATACATATATGTATAGTGTATGTATACAGTATATGTAGATATACACTGTATGTACACTGTGTACATCCAGTATACTTTGTATGTATTGTACATATATTGTATGTTGTTTTGATCACCATGTGTTCCAGCTGATCAGTCATCGATAACTTTATCAATCATTTTCAGGTTTCCAGTTTCACCTTCAAGTGCTGCAACTCTGACCTGTGTAACTCCGCCCCCTCATCTGCAGCAAGCTCTGTGATTGGTCTGCTGGCCTCAGTGGCGGTCATGTGGTGGTGCGTTCACTAAATGGTGGTGCGTTCACTGAACAGTGGTGCGTTTACTGAACATTGGTGCTCTGCGGCGCCCCCTGTGTCTAACAATGATCATTAAAACTTATTAAAAGCAGCTGATTGGTCAAAAATCACTCACATGATCACATTAATATTCATGTGATCATTAAAGTCTCACAGCTTCCTCACTCTGTCACATTTCACTCATGAACCTTACGGACAGAATCTTTTTAAATGTGTATTCATTCATTCATTCATTCATTCATTTCCTAGGGTTACTGCACTGAGTTTCTGCCTGTTAAATCACACTGTAAATATGTGTTAGCAGCTGTTAGCTCCTGTTAGCAGCAGTTAGCATAGCAACATTAACTGTCATTGGATTTCTTTGATACTGAAGAGAACTTTAAACCTGGCGATTCTGAGTGGATCTGTGAACGATGAACGTCGGACACGATGAAAGAATGAATGGATGAACAAATGAACAAATGAATGATGTAAACGTGTTTCATGCCTGACTCAATTTAAACTTTAAGAGTTCAATTTCTGACTCAAACATTTGCAGATTTTAAAATCAGACTCATTTCACACATAAACATTTATTAATAAACGTTATTGTTTGTTTGATTTGAAGTTCAACCCACAGAAAGACAGTTTCAATTGTTGCACTTTAAGTCTTTTAACAGGAAGCGGCACATTTAACTGCAGAACTTTCAAAATAAATGTCCCTGAATGTTTCCTGTGTGAGCTGAGATGAAAAGCTGCTTCTCTAACTGTTTGTTTAATAAATGTGACAAACTGAAAACAGGTTCTCTTGTGTTATTACTCATTCACATTAGAATAATTACAATCATTAAAATGCTTTCAGTCACCTGTGATCAGGAACACCTGACAGGTGAGGTGCCGCAATGTGTACATGCCCACAGCTTTAAGAGATGAGAGGACTGAGAGATCAGGTGAAAACACCTGGGGGTACCTGAAGGCAGCAGCAGGTGGACGTGCAGACAAACAGGTGAACAAGTAGTTTCAACATGGGTCAAGTTTCACAAAAATAAAGTCATTAAAAACTGTAAAAAAGTGTTTTCTGATTTTTAAAGTCAAAGTATTTTTACAGTGCAGACTTATAACAGCACAGTTTGGAGTTCTGACATGAAACTCTTATGTCATGTATTTTTTACAGTAAAATTTAGTCTCATGTTGTTCCTGTATACAGGGCCCGATCAGACAGAGCGTGGTTTAGCGGATGGGGCGGCTTTTTTGTAGTCGTTTTCAATGAGAGGGACGTTTTTTGCGTTCTACTTTTGCGTTGCTGAGCGCTTTTTTTTTACGCTCAGTGCGCCTCATGTTTTTGGGGAAACGCTCTGAGCGGCTCAAGTTGAAAAAACTTCAACTCAAAGCAGAAAAGCGTCTTGTATATTAGGTTTCTACAGTGTACTGTATGTCATGTTTTTACAGTGTATTATACATCGTGATTTTACAGTGAATTATACATCGTGATTTTACAGTGTATTATATATGTCATGTTTTTACAGTGTATTGTACATCGTGATTTTACAGTGTATTATACATCGTGATTTTACAGTGTATTATATATGTCATGTTTTTACAGTGTATTATACATCGTGATTTTACAGTGTCTTATACATCGTGATTTTACAGTGTATATCTGTGTGTAATTGGACACTTTTCAGGAAACGCCTTCAGTTTGTAAACACTCAACTGTTCCGGGTGTCTGACGTCACTTTCTGTCAATTGTTCTATCATAAATGGCTAAATACCGGAAACTGGAAGATGACCTTTCAAAGTAAGAGCTGATACGTAAGTAAATTGAATGCCACTGAAATGTTTCTGTCTTTTGAGTAACAATGTTTGTGATGTATTTCCGGTTTGTTTGCTTTCACTGTAATTTATCACAGTACATGTAAAGTACTTTAATGATACTGCATACTGAATATTTATACTGCAGTTTTTGAAAGTAATGTGTAGTGTTACTGTGTTTTATGCGTTTGTATTTCATCACATATGTTACACTGTTTCTTGCATAATGTACTACATGTCCTGATACTAATACAAACAACATTAAGAATAATTACCTCTAAAAGGTGTCACACTTAAATCAAACATCAGATCTTGATGAACGTATAATTCAGGTTGAAAATCTTCAGTGATGTACATTGTATAATTTGTTGAGAACAAAATGATGTAACAACGGTCAGTGGAAACCAAAATCATCAGCCCATCGAGGGTTGGATTAAAAATCAGAGTAAAAAAATGAAATCACAGGCTGATCTAACTTACGTGAATGTCGTCATGGCAACCCATGATGTGATTCAGTAGTGTGTATGGCCCCCACGTGCCCGTGTGCACTCCCAACAACGTCTGGGCATGCTCCTGATGAATCGGCGGATGGTGTCCTGGCGGATGGTGTCCTGGGGGATCTCCTCCCAGACCTGGATTAGGGCATCAGTGAGCTCCTGGACAGTCTGTGGCGGTACTTGGCAGCGTCTGATGCACCGATACATAATGTCCCATAGGTGCTCAGTTGGATTTAGGTCAGGGGAACGAGAGGGCCAGTCAATGGCATCAATGCCTTCGTCAACCAGGAACTGCCTACACACTCTGGCCACATGAGGCCGGGCATTGTCCTGCACCAGGAGGGACCCAGGGCACCACCACTGCACCACCATGAGGTCTAACAAGTGCTTGGAGGATGTCATCTCAGTACCTAACAGCAGTCAGGGTACCATTGGCTATGACATGGAGGTCTGTGCGGCCCTCCAAGGAAATGCCTCCCCAGACCATCACTGACCCACCGCCAAACCGGTCATGCTGGATGATGTTACAGGCAGCATAACGTTCACCACGGCATCTCCAGACTCTTTCACGTCTGTCACATGTGCTCAGTGTGAACCTGCTCTCATCTGTGAAGAGAACAGTCAATCAATCAATCAATCAATCAAATTTTATTTGTATAGCGCCAAATCATAACCAGGGTTATCTCGAGACACTTTACAGAAAGAGCAGGTCTAGACCGACTCTTTGTTAAGTTATTTAAAGAGAGGCCCAACATGAATCCACCATGAGTAGCACTTAGCAATTCGGCACATTGGCAGAAAAACTTCCTTTTAACAGGCAGAAACCTCGAGCAGAACCAGACTCATGTTGAACAGCCATCTGCCTCGACTGGATGGGCCGAAAATGGGATAGAAGGAGATGCAGGATAGAGACAGGCAAAGAGAGCAACAACAACATATGTTCTTGTTACCACAACAACATATGTCCTTGTTACATGAACAACAACAGACACATACTTATGGTTACAATGCCAATAATAGTGGTAGACTAGGGTGAAGATTGGCTAAATAAATAAATAAATAAATAAATTAGCGAGAGAAGCAGAGTAATGATAAAGGCTGAGGTAATCGTAATTGTAACAGTTGAAGTCAACAGGTCTACTATTAGCATTAGCAGCAACAATAATGATACTATGGGGAAGGCTGATGTTAGTAGTTGTTGCAGTCGAGCAGGTCCACAGCAGCAGGTGGTCTGCAGCAACGATCCTCAGGAACCTTCAAGACAAGGGAGCACAAGAACTCCCGGGAAGATATGTGGTTAGTAGGGCGCCAATGGCGGACCTGCCAATTCTGGTGTTCTCTGGCGAAGGCTAATGGAGCTGCACGGTGCTGGGCTGTGAGCACAGGTCCCATTAGAGGACGTCGGGCCCTCATGCCGCCCTAATGGAGTCTGTTTCTGACAGTTTGGTCAGAAACATGCAGGCCAGTCGCCTGCTGGAGGTCATGTTGTAGGGCTCTGGCAGTGCTCCTCCTGTTCCTCCGCATCTACGGCCCTGTCCAACTGTCCTCGTGTAACAACCGGTCTCCTGGTACCTCCTCCATGCTCTTGAGACTGTGCTGGGAGACACAGAAACCTTCTTGCGACCGCACGTATGGATGTGCCATCCTGGAGGAGCTGGACTACCTGTGCAATCTGATTGGGCTGCAGGCACCGCCTCATGCTAACAGTAGTGACAAGGACACTAGCAGAACACAAAACAGAATCAGTCAGTCAGTATCAGGAGAGAGCAGCTGTCTGTGGCCACCACATGTTAAACCATTCCCTTTGTGGGGGTTGTCCTGCTGTTGCCTCTCCATTGCACCTGTTGTCTCTTTAATTTGCACCACAGCAGGTGAAACTGATTCACAATCACTTGTGCTTCCTAAATGGACAGATTGATATCCCTGAAGTTTAACTGACTTGGTGTTATGCTGCGAAGACTACGTGTTACCTTAATTGTTTTGAGCAGTGTATAATTAATAATGTGCTTTACTTTGCTGCTAATAAACACACCCCGTCACTTGACGTGAGTGAATACTGTATGTGTACTATTGCCTGTTATTGTAAGTTAAATTACTCATGTATACTTTCTTGTTCTACTCTCAGATTAATTGTGTAAAATTTAGTTTTTTTCCCGTCTGTGCTGCTAAAAATCTATAATTTATTACTTATTTTTATTTTTCTATAAAACAGAATTAATTCAGTTTTAAGTGTGTATTCGTATTTTCACTTACGCGCTATATAATGGTTTTACTTTTGATCATTACTGATGATACTTACTGTTGCACCCCAGCCTTTATTGTGAAATCGGGTACAGGAAGTGATGTGTTGTTGTTTCCCTCTTGACGCGGGAGAAGTTGTAGGTTGGTCGCGGAGGAGCTGAAAGGATGAAACTTTGATTAAAAAATAAAAGAATAAGAAGCGCTGCTGCCGACGTCATCATGGCTCTAAAGGTGAGTGTAGGTGTGAGGGACAGCGACCTTTGACCTCTCATCTGCTGCCGCCGCTTCGCATCTTCAGACTGAAGACAGTACCGGGCGCTCCATGCCGGAACCTCATAGAGAAAACAGTCATTTAAAACGTGAGTTAGCGCTACGTTTAAAGGCGAACAAACATGAAATAAATTGAATTAAAGGTAAAAAAAAAACATTTCTGTCGGACGGTTTGATGTTTTATCATGAAAGGAAAATAACTGTAACTATATAATAATAATAATAGAAAAGTAAAGAAACTGTCCGATTAACAAAGCAGACCTGCACAAAAAACAGTGAAAACTCTCATGGAGTCTGGTGGAAACATCGTGAAGATGTCAAAGGAAAGAAAAACAACAACAAAATTATTCTGCTGACTTGTGAACAAATTTCTTATTCATATAAATCGAAATAATTAAAACATTTCTTTAGGGGTGTTTTTTTTTTACATTTTCGAAATGAAGAAAAAATATCTCCAAAAAAACACAAACTCGTTATTTCACAATGCAAACAGCGTCCGGTTCAAATTCAAAAACGATCTTGTATCAACGGGCAGAAAAAATGAAACATATGCTAATAAAATCAGACATTTGTCCCACGTTATAACAACATGATAGTTAATCATTATTCACTCACAACGCTGCATGGTTGGAAAGAAATAAAAAAAATATAATTTAAAGTGACACGATTCTAGTGCAAACGTGAACAAACACGATTAAATAACCAAAAGTTGACATTTCTAAAAGAAGTTTGGTTGGATTATCAGAGAAAACCTGGAAACACTACTGCAAACCTGTTTTAAAATATTCCCTTATTAATGATTATATTCTTCTGACAGGACAATTATAAAGACCTGAAAATAATTTATAAATACACATTTTATAAATAATACATATTATTACAATAGCCGAGCAGCAGTGTAGAAAGTGACTCAAACCCTCAGAGACGTGTCTTAAAATGATGTAAATGTGTATGGAGTCTGGTGTGACAGCCTGGAGCTGTTGACTCTGCAGTTCTGGTCTGACAGGAAGTCAGGTTCATATGTTTGTCACAGTTTGTAGTTTCACTGATAACCAGACCTTTCCTGTCAAACACACACAGGGTTTACTCCACCTGTGAGGACCCTCCATCAAATAAGCTGCAGCTGCACTTAGTATCTTTATTATCTCAGTGACAAAATAAAAAACAGAGTAGTTACACGATGTTTGTTGAGTTTCAGGCTCAGGTTCTGTACGACTTCACGGCCCAACCCGGAAACAACGAGCTGTCAGTGCGACAGGGGGAGACGATCACCGTGCTGGACCAGGTAAATACACATCATATATGCACTGTGTTATAAACACCCACACTGTACCTGATACACACTATATGCAGAGTACAAGACACACCAATAGTGTGTGTGCATGTGAGTTAATGCGTGTTTGTGTGAGCAGACTGTGGGTGGAGGCTGGATCGAAGCCCAGGACTCCAGTGGGAGAACTGGACTGGTACCTGAGGGATATTTACAGGTGAGCAGAACCAGTACTAAGCTCCTCCCACTTCCTCCATTAGAGCCTGATGATGAATAAACTAAAGAGACTCAAATCCACCACAAAGAGACATTAAAGGACCACAGTTAAGTGTCGTTTTGGGTCTTTACATTGCTGGTTTTGTTGTGTTTCAGGTTGGTGGTGGAGGTGAAGGCGGCAGGGACTCCTGGTCAGAGGGCGGGGCTTCAGTCAGTACCACAGCTGAAGGATGGGATAGTCAGGCGTTTAACACACAACAAGGTAACACAAGTTTTTTTGATATTTTTCAAGATACTTAGGGTACAAGTATCTTGTTCTTAATTCAAAGTTAAATAAAGGTTTGGTCCAATAACAAAAATCCGTTTCCCGTCTCCAGCAGAGGTCGAGGACGATGACTGCGAGTGGGACGACGACTGGGACGACCAATCAGTGGGCGGTTACCGTGGTGACGATCACGTAGAGGAGGAGGGAGGGGCTTCATGTCGGAGCACCAGTGGGTCCACAGTGAAGATCTCCCTCAACAAGTAAAAAAATCTGCACAGCAGATTTATCTTTGTAGATTCAGTAGATCCCAGAAGATGTCAGTAGATGCCGTAGATGTCAGTAGATCCCCTAGATGTCAGGAGATCCAGTAGATGTCAGTAGATCCCGTAGATGTCAGGAGATATTGTAGATGTCAGTAGATCCCGTAGATATCAGGAGATACCGTAGATGTCAGTAGATCCCGTAGATGTCAGGAGATATTGTAGATGTCAGTAGATCCCGTAGATGTCAGGAGATATTGTAGATGTCAGTAGATCCCGTAGATATCAGGAGATACCGTAGATGTCAGTAGATCCTGTAAGATGTCAGTAGATCCCGTAGATATCAGGAGATACCGTAGATGTCAGTAGATCCCGTAGATGTCAGGAGATATTGTAGATGTCAGTAGATCCCGTAGATATCAGGAGATACCGTAGATGTCAGTAGATCCCGTAGATATCAGGAGATACCGTAGATGTCAGTAGATCCTGTAAGATGTCAGTAGATCCCGTAGATATCAGGAGATACCGTAGATGTCAGGAGATCCAGCAGATCTCATTGAGCCTGTGTGTTCTCAGGTTTCCGTTCACCAAAGGTCCAAGTCCAGAAGTCTTCTTGTTAGCTAAACCTCCCGCGAACAGCAGAGACAGACTTTCTGTCTATGTGAGTAATGGACTTTAAAGATCACTTGATCACGCTGTGTTGTTGATTGCTGCGCTCTGATCGGCCCTGTTCATCGTCCAATCAGATTGGAGAGGTGGGTCCCGTGTGGCTGTACCCGTCGGCTCCTCTTGACTGTTTGATTGCTGATCCCAAAAAAGAATCCAAACTGTACGGCCTCAAGAGCTTCATCGAGTACCAGATCACCCCCAACGTGAGACACCACATATTTATATATGTTACACAGTACTAGTACACAGTATTAGTACACAGCAGTACACGCCCTCTGACTCTCAACATCCTGCAGACGACCAACAGACCTGTCAATCATCGCTACAAGCACTTTGATTGGCTGTACGAGCGTCTGCTGGACAAGTTTGGCTCAGCTCTCCCCATCCCCCCCCTGCCCGACAAGCAGGTCACAGGTGAGCTGTCGCCATGACAACCACACTTGTACCACACCTGTGTTTGAATGGTTTCCTGTGCTTTCCAACCGGTTCAAGGTGGACTTCACCAAGATGACCTTTGACCTCTGTGTTTAAGTGGTTTCCCATGCTTTCAGGCCGGTTCAAGGTGGACTTCACCAAGATGACCTTTGACCTCTGTGTTTAAGTGGTTTCCTATGCTTTCAGGCCGGTTCGAGGTGGACTTCATCAGGATGCGGATGGAGCAGCTGCAGGCCTGGATGATTCGGATGTGTCGTCACCCGGTCGTCTCTCAGAGCGACGTCTTTCAGCTCTTCCTCACCTACAGAGACGAGAAGGCAGGTTAAGCCCCACCCCCTGCTGTAGAGGGCCGTAATCTGCTTGCTTATTGGCTGACGCAGTCTTGTGATGTTTTAGGAGTGGAAGGCGGGGAAGAGGAAGGCAGAGAAAGACGAGACTGTGGGACCGATGATCTTCAGTCTGGTGGAACCTGAAGCCGTCGAGCTCGATGCTGTTGAGGTGTAAGTCATCCATCCATCCATTAATCCATCAGTAGATCAATCAATCAGTCCATCTATCAATCCATCGATCAATCAATCCCTTAATCAATCTATCTATCAATTAATCAATTTATCAATCGATCCATTAATCAATCCACCAATTAGTCCATCAATCTATCCAGCCTCACAGACAAAACTGAGGGTTGAAAAATAAAACTAACGTTACATAGCAGGTGTGGCATGTGTTTATATTTGTGTGTGTGTGTGTCTGTGTGTGTGTGTAGTGAACAGAGGTGTGAGCTGTATGGTCGGTTCTCGAGGTCGATGGAGGACGGAGTTAGAGAGCTGCTGAATGTAGGACACACACACTGGAAACGCTGCACGGGACGTACGTGTGTACTTCTACTACACTTCTACTAGTACTAATACACATATACTTATACTAGTACGAATACACTTATATACTTATACTAGTACTTATACACTTACACTACTACTTATACACTTATACACTTATACTAGTACTTATACACTTATATACTTATACTAGTACTTATACACTTATACTAGTACTTATACACTTATATACTTATACTAGTACTTATACACTTATACTAGTACTTATACACTTATACTAGTACTTATACACTTATATACTTATACTAGTACTTATACACTTATACACTTATACTAGTACTTATACACTTATACTAGTACTTATACACTTATATACTTATACTAGTACTTATACACTTATACACTTATACTAGTACTTATACACTTATACACTTATACTAGTACTTATACACTTATATACTTATGCTAGTACTTAAACACTTATACACTTATACTAGTACTTATACACTTATTCACTTGTACTACTTTCCTTGTGATTGACTTTACTTAACGGGTCTTACCTTTGCCGAAATGTCAACATCATGATGCAGATTTGTAAAAAGTAAATATGCAAGCTTTGTCAGGTCTGTCGTCGAGAGGAGAAGACAACTACTTTAAAATGCTTGTTTGTTGAACGGAGGTCGGATCGATCTGATGCATTCAAGGAAGGCGGGAAATCTGAACACTGAACGGCTTTCATGACACAGCATCAGGGAAAGTTGAATTTTAGATCTAGCTTAGAGCTGATCCAAAAAGAATCAGATACTGGAAGAAAAAGTGGAAACAGAGCAGATCATAGGTAGGTAGGTAGGTAGGTAGGCAGGTAGGTAGGTAGAAAGGTAGATCGATTGATAGATAGATAGATGTACTTTATTGATCCCAAACTGGGAAATTGAGGTGTTACAGCAGGTTATCAAAGCGATTACAGCACAGGACAAAATAAATACACAGTAAAATAACCATAACACTAGAAGAAGGAATATATACATCCAGGAGTTCTAACAGCAATAATAAATAAAAACCTAACTATATTAATCTAAAATATAAACTAACATATAACTAAATATAAACATATCTGAAAAGTAAACCTACTCAAGTAAATCTAAAATTACAATTACAGTGTATAGATTCTTCATGTGCAGATACAGTGATTCAAGGTGTTAATGCGCCATTACAGTGTACAGAGATGTTAATGTGCAAATACACTGATGAAGTGGTTCTAAATGTTCAAGATGAATCATGTGCAAAGTTTAGCAGGAGCAAAATGAGGCTTCATACTAAAATATGACTACATGTACAGAGGGAGTTGTAACTAACGGCCTGCCTCTAACATAAGCCTGCTTCCTATGAAAGCTCAGTGCCCTCTGCAGCAGAGGTAAATGAAGGACCCAACACTATTTGAGAATTTACGGTATATAGTTATACTGGTACTTATATATTTATATACTTGTACACACAGATGTACCCATTTACACACGTCTTTGTAAATGTGTGTGTGTGTGTGTGTGTTTGTGTTTGTAGCGCTGCCTAAAGAGTATGAGCGGATTGGCCGAGCCTTCAGGAACCTGTCAGCTGTTTTCACCTGCAGCAAGTACCCAGGTGAGGACACATGGAGACAAGGAGGGAGGGAAGGAGGCAAGGAAGTAAGGAAGGAGGAGGAATTGAGACATGATTTCAGATGTCAGAAGGTCCTTGAAGGCATCATTAAACTATTCTATATGATATATATGACTATTGTTGTATGTTGTTGTTATATTATTATATATATTATATATAATATTGTTATTATTATTATTGATGACATCATGATGTAGGGGAGGAGACTCTGACAGACGCTCTGACAGCTGCCGGTAAAACGTACGAGGAGATCGCAGAGATCGTAGCTCAGCAGGTACAGAAACACTGCAGTATTGCAGTATTTAAACTCTAACTTTTCATATTCTTATGAAGTCATTTAAACTCAGATATATTTAAACTTTCAAGTTATCTATTAGTTATATGATCTTATTAGTTATCTTATTTGAATTCCAACAATTATTATTTTATTGCATTTAATTTATAATATTTATTATTTACATTTTATTGAATTAAATATTTAACAATTATTTATATTTTATTGTGTTTCATTTATAACAGTTATTATTTATATTTTATTGCATGTTTGTGCATTTACATTGTTCAGAGAACTGAAGGTGTTGTTATGAATTGGATTTTAATAAACTCATTTTGTAGTCTGACCTCTGTGACCTTTGATGACCTCTGTGTCCTCTGTGATCTTGTTCAGCCTCAGAAGGACCTTCACTTCCTGTTGGAGACAAACAGCGAGTACAAAGGTCTGCTGGGATGTTTCCCAGAAATCATTGCTGTACACAAGGTACTGTAGTACTACTACTGCTACAATTGCTACTACTGCTACTGCTAGTGCTCATACTGCTACAGCTACTACTGCTACTGCTAGTGCTACTACTGCTACTGCTAGTGCTACTACTGCTACTGCCACTACTGCTATTACTGCTACTGCTAGTGCTACTACTGCTACTGCCACTACTGCTAGTGCTACTACTACTACTGCTAGTGCTACTACTGCTACTGCCACTACTGCTATTGCTACTACTGCTAGTGCTACTACTGCTACTGCCACTACTGCTAGTGCTACTACTGCTATTGCTACTACTGCTACTACTGCTACTGCTAGTGCTCATACTGCTACAGCTACTACTGCTACTGCTAGTGCTACTACTGCTACTGCTAGTGCTACTACTGCTACTGCCACTACTGCTATTACTGCTACTGCTAGTGCTACTACTGCTACTGCCACTACTGCTAGTGCTACTACTACTACTGCTAGTGCTACTACTGCTACTGCCACTACTGCTATTGCTACTACTGCTAGTGCTACTACTGCTACTGCCACTACTGCTAGTGCTACTACTGCTATTGCTACTACTGCTACTACTGCTACTGCTAGTGCTCATACTGCTACAGCTACTACTGCTACTGCCACTACTGCTACACTGTAAAGTCATATAAAATATATTTATTCAATTGATTTTCACTGATTCAGTTTCTCTTTCAACATCATCGACATACCTGACAGTGATGTCATTGAGGGTGCTTGGTGTCACCTGTGAATGTGTGTGTGTGTTCAGGCTGCAGTAGAGAAGGTGAAAGAATCGGATCGTTTGGTTTCTGCAGGAAAAATCAGCAACAGCGACAGAAAATTAATGAACCAACGAATCAGCTGCATGAGCTACTCACTGCAAGGTAACTGTACACACTGTGCTACACACTGTGCTACACACGGTACTACACAGTATTACACACTGTATTACAAACTGTACTACACACTGTGCTACACACTGTGCTACACACTGTGCTACACACGGTACTACACACGGTACTACACAGTATTACACACTGTATTACAAACTGTACTAAATACTGAGCTACACACTGTACTACACACTGTGCTACACACGGTACTACACACGGTACTACACATGGTACTACACATGGTACTACACAGTATTACACACTGTATTACAAACTGTACTATACATTGTACTACACACTGTACTACACACTGTATAACACACTGTACTACACACTGTATAACACACAGTACTACACTATTGCACACTGTACTACACACTGTATTACACACAGTACTACACACAGTACTACACACTGTACTACACACTTTATTGCACACAGTACTACACTGTATTTCACACGGTACACACAGTACTATAGATAGTACTACCTACAGAATGGACCAATTAGCTGTCACCTCTCTGTGTAACCTGACTCCTCGTGTCTCCCCCAGCTGAGATGAATCATTTCCATAGCAACCGTATCTATGACTACAACCGAATGATGCAGCTGTACCTTCAGCAACAGGTGACCTTCTACCAGCAGGTGAGGAGGGTAAGGGGCTATGTGTGATGAAACTTGATGAACTTGATGAAATGTGATGTCATCCCCTCTCTGCTCTCTGATTGGTCAGATCGCTGATAAGCTGAGAGCCGCTTTGAGCCAGTTCACCACCTTGTGAGGACCACTGATGACATCAATGATGACATCACAGCCTGGCCATGTCTGATACTTTTAACAAAATAAGAGTCTGTTACTGTGTTTAATATTAATGAGCCTCATTCATATTTTTAATGTTGATGTATTGATTATTAATCAGATTAATTTTAAAAATTAAATTCTTCTTTGATAATTCTTTGATGATTCACTTTGTTTTTATTATTTTTATCCACATTTAAATTATTTCAACATTGCAGGTAAAATATTACAAATAAGGTTATAAACTACAATCCTTTAAAACATACGTACACAGAAACACAAAACAAATGCTAAAACTTAAATATAAGTGACACAAACTCACACACTGAAATCCAAGATTTCCTGCTGAGTCAGCGTCAGACCGTGACCTCTGACCCCGGACAGGAAGTGGACTGGCTGCAGGAAAGCTTCACTTCCTAGCCGGATGGATCTGATTTGATTTATAATTTACGCTCCTCCCCTCTGGCCTCTCAGAGGCATGTCTGCATAGTGCACACACAGGTTTTTAAGATGTACCACCAGATGAGTTCTGCTGTGATTTGATCATCTGTGTCAAATCATCTTTTCAGTAATGTATAACCATCTGTGTCTAAACTTCGGCCAAAGAACAAATCATTTGTCTCCAATATTACATCGACCATGGTACTGGAGTTGTCTTATTAACCTTGTTACAATGGAAACAATCTTGTTAACAGTTGGGATGATGCACTTGTATGTGTGTGATATCATCACACCTGTCGTTAAGGAGTGATGACGTCACATGGAGGGTTTTAAATGGACGAATGTCTCTACTGATGTTCTTTCACCTGCAGGTTCCTGTGTGCTGCTGTCTGCTGCCACCTGATGGCAGAGAAGAGAACTGCATCTGAAAACTGATAAAACTTTATTGACCTTAAAAGAAGAAACATTTTTTTAAATCATTAAACTAAACAAATTGTAAACACATCTTACAGAGATGATGTCATAAAAATAAAGCTCTAAATTCAGAAATAAAACACCTCGAGTTTCTTCTTCTTCCCTCCTCCACCTCCCCCTCCTTCTTCGTTGGTGTTTGCAGCTCGCTCCTTCTTGCCCAGCAGCGTCTTCCTGAACCAAACCTGAACAACATGAGAAACACTGAAGCTGTTTCACGTCAGTCAGAATTTATATCTAAAATATTAATAATAAAACTGAAACAGAAATTGTATCAAATAGATAACACAGGACTGAGGGGAAAATGCTAAAGTTAGCATTATAATATGCTAATGTTTACATGTTAGCATGGTAAATGTACACACAATTCTAACCTTCATGCTGGATGTTGACTAATGCGCTAATGCACTTAATGTTCAAATGTAACATTATCATTAGCACATAACATTGGCCTTTAATATAACAAGAAACATGTACACACATGTAAATGCTAAACAGGCTCATGCTAACCTTGCTAATGTGTTAGCCTGGTATACCGACATGTGTATATAAAATAATGATAATATGCTAATGCTGCTATAAGTGTGTCCCACCAATATGTAAAGATGCTAACATTAGCACATGATCATGCAACCTTATTGCCTATAGTTAGCTCTCATGTTAGCATGTTAGCATATATCCCAGTCTGTTACCTTACCAAGATAAGAGATAAGATACAGGAGGTACGATGACTTGAGTCGTTCCGATGCCCCGAGTCGTTCCGATGACTTGAGTCGATGACTTGAGTCATTCCGATGCCCCGAGTCGTTCTGATGACTTGAGTCTTGCCGATGGCTCAAACTCTGCAGGTTTCAGAGTCGTTAAGATTTTTTCTGGACTGGTTCCAGTTTAAGTTCAGATCTGGTCAGACTACGAGGTTCTCCTCTCTTCCTGTCCTGTTCCTACAAAGTTACAAGTTTTATTGTATAAACATAAAGTTCTACACCAGCAGGCTGGGGACAGGAAGAAGTGAGATCTCTTATTTTGAAAATTAAACCCTACAAGCTGGTTCATATTTATTCTTTAACCCTTTAAAATCTCTGCATGTAAAATGCTCAGCCAGCAGGGGGCAGCCGAGATTCTACTCTTCTTCTGTCTCTGAAACAATGCTGTGTCTGACCCTGTTTCCTGTTTACTGCAGACCTTCAGAATAAAGTGTGTCCTGTTGTTTACTGCAGACCTTCAGAATAAAGTGTTTCCTGTTGTTTACTGCAGACCTTCAGAATAAAGTGTTTCCTGTTGTTTACTGCAGACCTTCACAATAAAAGAACATTGAAACTTCAGGTGTGTGTGACCCTTGAGTTCCTGACCTCTCAGACTCTCTTTGAAAATGTCACATCACCGACGGCTGCAGCTCACAAGCGACCTGACACACACTCGGACTTATCAGAGGCCAGGATTTGATGATCATGTCGCAAACAGAGCAGGTGCCTGTCTGGACTCACCTTAAACACCAGGTGCAGCAGACAGGAGGCTCCTGATCTCCCAGGTACCTAAACCTCAGGTGAGTGGGGCTCAGGTGGAACAGGTGTGCTCTGGTCCTCAACAGAATCCACAGTCTCCACACCTGGCTCCAGTCCACCTGTAGGGCTCACCACATAGGCTTCACAGACAATTGTAATTGGTTTTGGGAACGCTACTCCTTATTTTTTTTATTTTATTTTATTTTTATTTTTTTAAGATTATTTTTTGGGCTTTTTTGCCTTTAATTGACAGGACAGCTGAAGATAGACAGGAAATGCTGGGAGGAGAGAGCAGGGGACGACATGCACCAAATGATCGGCAGACCGGGAGTCGAACCTGCGATCAGTGCAACGAGGACTGTAGGCTCTGTATATGGGGCGCCTGCTCTACCAACTGAGCCAAACCAGCACCCCTGGGAACGCTACTCCTTATTTAAGAGTGACAGTATCCTCCACACAAGAGTGGCAACCATTTAATTATTAATTCACAGCATGTGATACAATCATATCCATGTGACTGAATATTTACTCTCCACACACGCACCCCTCCCTCTTCCTCTATGTCACCACCCCAGAGCACTGTTCCCAGTGAGAACCCCCCCCCACTGGCCCCACCTATCATTGTCTCCCTCAGCTGCCGGTCAGCCCTTTCTCTCCACTGTAACACATAGGCTGTCCCGTCCACAACGCACAATTAAAGCTGTTATTAATAACAACCTCATCCAGATCCAACCCAGTTATGCCCATAAAGCTCCCAGTGCAAGTTTATTTATAATTCCACCTCTGCCAACTCCATCCCATCCCTGTGGACTCAGCACAAACCTCTGCTTCCTCATTACCACACCACAATCAACAGCATGTGAATTCAGCCAACCTCTGTACCAGACCCAAATCCTCCCATCCTCTATAATAACAATAAACTTGATTTTCTCTGTCTCACTGAAACCTGGCATAAATCCCTGGACTACTTCACATTCAACCAAACAACCCCCAATGGATACTCTTTCCTGGATAAAGCACGCCCGGACAGCCGCGGGGGCAGAATTGCTGCCCTCCACCACCACCATTTAAAAACCAGCCTCGCCACTATCCTTTCCCCATCCTCATGTGAACACCTGACCTTCAAACTCTCTGGCCCTAAACCCCTTGTCATTTCAATAACATACCGGCCCCTCCCAACATAAGCCTGTCTTTCTTTCCGACCTCTCTGACTTTCTCACTCAGCTCTGCTCCATCTCACCCTCCATCCTGCTCCTGGGTGATTTCAACATCCACATTGACTCCACCGACTGCAAATTAGCATTAGAATTTCTGGACATACTTAAATGCTTCAACCTCACCCAACATATCAACTTCCCCACCCATAACCACGGCCACATTCTTGACCTGGTCTGCTCCACCGGTATTACCATCAACCACCTCTCGAGCTCTGACCTCACTACTACCTACTACTCTGGCCTCATCCACTCTGGTTCCACTAAGCCCGAGGCCTTATTCTCCACAATCAACAAACTTCTCAAACCCATGGACAACTCCACCCACTCCTTTACAGTTGACAAATGCAACTCATTCATGTCATTTAACCAAACAAAAATTCATTTAAACTACAACCAACTCACCACTTCCAGCTCCACCCCCCCTAATCCTGATCCTAATCCTGACCCTGACTCTGCCACTCCCCGTCTTACAGATCGCTAACTCTCCCAATTCTCCCTGATCTCCCCCTTTGAACTTCACAAATCACTATCTGCCATGGAGACTTCCACCTGTGACCTGGACCCCATCCCCACCACCTTAGTCAAAGCCTGCCTTCCTGCTCTCCTCCCCCTCATCCTCTCTGTATTCAACTCCTCCCTGTCTACCGGCTCTGTCCCCGCCACCCTTAAACTCGCCTCTGTCACACCCCTCCTCAAAAAGCCTGGCCTTGACCCTGACATCCCCAACAATTACCGCCCCATCTCCAATCTCCCCTTTCTGTCCAAAATACTTGAACTTGAATGTCGCCTCCCAACCCAAAACCCACCTGGACTCCAATCATCTCTATGAACCATTTCAATCCGGCTTCAGAGCCCATCACAGCACAGAGACTGCCCTTCTCAAAGTTACTAACGACCTCCACTCCCTTAATATCCTCATCCTTCTTGACCTCAGTGCAGCCTTTGACACCATCAATCACTCCATTCTTCTCACCCGCCTTGAATCCTCCCCCAGCATCAATGGAACTGCCCTCTCCTGGTTCAAATCCTACCTCTCCAACCGCCACCAGTTTATCAGCATCAACAACTCCACCTCTAAAACAGCCCCTCTCTCTCTCTTGGCATCCCCCAAGTCTCAGTGCTCGGTCCCCTCCTCTTTATCCTTTACATGCTTCCCCTTGGTCACATCATCTGCCTTCACGGCCTCCATTTTCACACTACATCTCCACCAAATCCATCGCTGCTGCCACTCACTCCACCATCACAGACTGCCTTATGGACATCAAAACCTGGATGCAAGCAAACTTTCTCAAACTCAACAGCAACAAATCAGAAATCCTCATCATCAGTCCCAAATCACTCATCTCGCCCTGCCCCGACTTCGCCCTTTGTATTGATGGCTCCACTGTTCCTGCTTCCACCCACATCCGCAACCTTGGTGTCATTTTCGACCAATCTCTCACATTTGAACATCACTTCAACTACATAACCAAAAATGCCTTCTTCCATCTGAAAAACATTGCCCGTCTTCGCCCCTCCCTCACCTTCTCAGCTGCTGAAACACTCATGCACGCCTTCTTCACCTCAAGACTGTACTGTTGCCACAGCATTCTTTATGGCACGTCCTCCACAATCCTCAACAAACTGCAAAACATCCAAAACTCTGCCACCTGTCTGCTCACCCACTGTCGCACCAGAGACCACACACCTCCTGTCCTACAACACCTCCACTGGCTTCCCATCCAATTCAAAATCCTACTAATCACCTGCACGGCCCTTCACAATCTTGCCCCCTCCTACCTCACTGACCTCCTTCCCCAATACGCTCCCACCCGCAACCAAAGATCTACTGATGCCAACCTCCTCACACCTCTCACCCGAACCAGATACTGGCCCGTCTTCTCTTTCTTTTTCTCTGGTCCTCCTCTTGTCTTCTCTTTCTTCTTCTTCTCTGGTCCTCCTCTTGTCTTCTCTTTCTTCTTCTTCTCTGGTCCTCCTCCAGTCTTCTCTTTCTTCTTCTCTGGTCCTCCTCATGTCTTCTCTTTCTTCTTCTTCTCTGGTCCTCCTCTCTGCCAGCTCAGCTGAAACCTGAGGCAATAAAACAGTAAAATTGATGTTGAATATTAAATTGATTTCAAAGATGTGAAGAGGAGCTGCTGCTCACCTGTTCAGGTGTTTTCTGAGTGAATTTGCAGCTTATCCTCCGTCTTCAACATCAGGAAACTCTGGAAACGTACCTGTAGCATCTCTGCAGGACGAGAAGGAGGGAAACCCCCCCGCAGACACAGTCCAGGTTTAATTCATCCAGAGCAGCAGGGGGCGTCTTTTTCATTCTTCCAGTCCAAACAAACTCAGTCAGTAGAAAAAATATGAAAACAAATCATTAATAAAACATTTTAACTCAACAGTAATAATTTCCTGTTTCCATCAGGAAGAAACCAGTTTAACGACTTTTAGACTGAAACTCTCAGACAGGATGTAGTGAACAGGAGGAGGAGGGTCATCAGAGGTCTTCATCAGATCCTAAAGGTCAAAGGTCAGCACTGATCAATAGCATCTGAAGGTTGTGGTCACTTACTTCATGTTTCCAGCTGCTTCCACCTTTCATTATTAATGATGTCATATCAGAGACTCATGATGTCATGTCTGTGGGTCAGCTCTCTGACCTTTGACCTTCCGCGGAGCTGATGAGGATCCTGACGGACTCTTAATCTGATTTATGCTCTGAAGGATCCTGCAGGTTCTCCAGGTCAAAACGTTTGAGACTAAAAAAGGTTCCATTTGAGCTGACTGTCGGTGAGCACCTAAAGAACCAGACGAGGAACAGAAGAACCAAACCAGGATGATCTCAGGAAGAACCAGCAGCAGAACCAGAAGCACCAAAGATCAGGGAGGACCCGAAGTATGAGAACCAGTTTGGTTCCTATTCAATCATAAATTCTCAGTTCTATGATCAGACAGTCTTTAAATGTTCAAACGGATTTAACACAAAATGATTCAAATAGAAGTGTCTTTAAAACGTTTTTCTTATTTTCAGTCTTTTTCCCGCACAGCCCCCGCACGGTGTGACGTCACGCATCTGTTGCGCTTTTGTTTGCGGGTCATTGGAAAGTTCTCTAACACATATATTAAAATTGGAACGATACAGAGATTAGCATGGCCCCATGCGCAAGGATGACACGCAAATTCGTGAAAAAAAAAAAAAAAAGAAAGTCGCAGTTTCTTGTTTTTTTTTTTTTTTGCACATCCTTCAGTTATTTTGTCCCGCAGCTGAAGCCGCAATAAATCACCGCAGAGCTGCCTCTCTGTGGGCGTTACTTCTTCAGTCTGCTTTTTAAAGTGCATCGAGAAGGGGGGCCCGGGTAGTCCGCTTCAGTCCGCCTCAGACCGTGTCAGATCCACTGGACTGAAACCCGCCTCAGGACGGGGATCGAACTGGGAGGAACCAGCCGAAACGTTCCTGTTTGACCTGTAAGTCTCTTAAACTCTTAAGATAACTAAAATATGAATGGTTTTTTTTGTTTCTGCAGGTAATACCCTTTCGTTACGCTTTCTGCATCAGGGTTATGACTTTATGCCAGACTCCCTTTAGAAATGTGTCGTTTTTAAAGATGACCTACACGCTAATGGACACATCTCTGTAGGAAAACTATTAAAAGTTATTAGTAACCAGGTATGTCCTCATGTGTTCGGCTAAAACATGTTCCAACAAACAGCTCTCTATCTTAAAGTAATCTTCACTTCTACTCACTGATTTTTGTTCCTCCACATAGAACTGTGCTGTGATAGTGGACGAGATGTCCATCGTGATTCTTCTATACAAGTCTTATTCACAGCATTATACACTGAAAGTTTGTCATGAAGCAGTACAACCCGCCACCCAGACTCCGTTTGAATATTAGACTTTTTTGTTGTTTTGTAACAATGAAACATTTAACACTGTAAAGGAAAGTCTGTTAGATGTTTTCAGTAACTACCTGTGTCCTGTGTTGAATTCAGCATATGACTGTCTCACCAAAAACACTTATCGCAACTTCTGAGAACTGATTTATGGTCCATCAAACGGTCACGGCGGCAGGTGTATGGAGAAGATGGTGTTTCTTCTTCGACATCTTAATGTGTGTGGTGATGCGTTCATGTTTGTGAATGAGGTAAGAATTCTTAAATCTGGGGATTTCGCCATGGACTTCGGCGAGTTGTTCACAGAGGCGTGTTACTGAGCCTGTAGCTGATGATGCGTTCAAGGAGTTAGTCTGTGTTTTATGACACTTTAAGTGCTTTAAAGCTCTATGGTGCGTTCAGGAGCCTCTGTGTTTGAACCTTACGGCTTGTGTCACATCTTATACAAACTGGTTTACATTGAATGTGAGCTCTGGTCACACTGTATGTAGGCTATGTGTGTGGCTCATTTACATGAAGCTCAGAGTGTCCGTAAACACACCACAGCTCCGTTTAAGTTTCAAAATAAAACTTAATGATCGTTTTCTGTTAATGACGTTTATTCCACATTAACTGGTTTTACTGGAAACCACTCTGAGGAACCCAAAGGCGTCATGACATCGTAATTAATACTGATATTTAAACATGTATATATTAATGTATCTATAGGTTTGATAACACTCTTCTTCATGCGTTTTCAGTCCTCCTCCTCCTCCTCCCTCTTCTTCTTCTCTTGTTTTCTGAACCTCTAATCATCTCATTGTTTCAACACTGCAGTAAACTTTTATTTTGAAGGTCGTGACCTTTCAGTTTAAAGGCTCCTGTTGAGTTTTTATGTTGGCTGCAGGTCCAATAAAAGTCTTCTTTTGTTTCAACCTCCTCTAAAAAAACCTGGAAAACTTGATGAGAGTAAAGAGTTCAGTTTTAGACTTCAACAGACTTTGAATAAAAAACTAGTTTTGTATGTTACTTTATCATTTCTATTATCAGTATTTTTACTTTTGAACTTCATGTCCCACATCAACAAGCTTTAAATTGAGAGATTTTTTAATGGACTTTGGCGAGTGGCACACAGAACTTAGTTTTCTTCTTCTGTGGTCAATTTATTTATCAAACATTGTAGCATAAAAGGGTTTATTTTGATTTATTTTTAAATTAACAAAGTTGTGCAAATATGGAAACTGGAAGTGACTTTTTGTTTGTTCGATCTGACCTGTGAAGAATAAACAGGAAGGGTTTGATCACAGATCAATACTGCGATCGATAATCAGACTATTTCACCTCTGACCTCCGTGAATCTGTGTGTGTTTATATTATTTTAGTCCACTTCCTGCAGTGTTACAAAAAAATGTACGCACATACAGTTATCATGAACATTAAAATTTGCTATTTAAAACAGCCTGTAAACATGTTTATTTCTGCTGTAATGGTATTTCTTGTTTTCTTGAGCCTCAAGTGGCCACTCGAGGAACTGCAGTTTTTTGCACTTCCGCATTGGCTTAATTTTTCAACACCGGAGGTTGCTGCTTGGTTTGGATCCACCTCTGACCCGTCTCTTCCTGTTTTCCAGGTGTGTAGTCGTCATGAGTCTGAGTGCGAGTGAACTCAGCGAGCTCATGGAGCTGTGGGAGGAGCTAAACCTGACCGCCGCCGACCACATGAACCTTTCCCGCGTGGAGACTCTGCGCTGTTCAGGCGCTATCAGCCACGCCACCTTCCTCCGCGTCCTCTCCGTCCTCTACATCTTCATCTTCCTTGTGGGCCTTGCCGCTAACACCCTGGTGGTCTGGGTGAACTTGCGCTGCGACAGAAAGCGCTATGAGACACACCTGTACGTGATGAACCTGGCGGTGGCGGACTTGTGTGTGATGGCCACACTGCCGGTGTGGGTGACCTCTCTACTGCAGGGCGGACGCTGGCCGTTTGGAGACGCTGTATGTAAACTCACACACCTGATCTTCAGCATCAACCTGTTCAGCAGCATCTTCTTCCTCACCTGCATGAGCGTGGACCGCTACCTGTCTGTCACGCTGCTCAATGGCGCCCCCGAAAGCCGCAGAAAGAAGGCAGTGCGACGGCTGATTTGTGTCCTGGTGTGGCTGTTGGCACTGGTGGCGTCTGTCCCAGACACTTACTTCCTGCAGGCGGTGAGGTCGCTGCAACTTGATGACGCCATCTGCCGGCCAGTGTACCCGGCAGATCGCCCACGGGAGTGGATGGCTGGCATCCAGCTGAGCTTCATCGTGCTGGGCTTCGCCCTCCCATTCCCCATCATCGCAATCTTCTACCTGTTACTGGCGGCAGTGGTCCCTTCCGGGTCAGATCAGGAGTGCCGTACTGGCCGGTGGATCGTCCTGTCCTATATTGTGGTGTTCGTGGCATGTTGGCTGCCGTTCCACGCTGTCCTCCTGCTGGACACACTGTCGGTGCTGCAGCTCCTACCCTTCAGCTGCCGGCTGGAGAACTTTCTGGATGTGGCACTGCACCTGACGCAGTGCTGCTCGCTGCTGCACTGCTGCATTAACCCCATCCTCTACAACTTCCTGCACCGGAACTACCGCTACGACCTTGTGAAGGCCTTTATCTTCAGGTACTCCACCAAGACTGGCCTCGCCAGACTCATCAGCCATGCCTCAGACACAGAGACGGACCAAAGTGCCCCCCTGTGAAGGCAAAGGAAGACCCGAGGACTCTTCTTCAGACTCACTGACTCTTCTTCAGACTCGAGGACTCTTCTTCAGACTCACTGACTCTTCTTCAGACTCGAGGACTCTTCTTCAGACTCGAGGACTCTTCTTCAGACTCACTGACTCTTCTTCAGACTCGAGGATTCTTCTTCAGACTCGAGGACTCTTCTTCAGACTCGAGGACTCTTCTTCAGACCCGAGGACTCTTCTTCAGACTCACTGACTCTTCTTCAGACTCGCGGACTCTTCTTCAGACTCGAGGACTCTTCTTCAGACTTATTGACTCTTCTTCAGACTCGAGGACTCTTCTTCAGACTCGACGACTCTTCTTCAGACTCGACGACTCTTCTTCAGACTCACTGACTCTTCTTCAGACTCGACGACTCTTCTTCAGACTCGAGGACTCTTCTTCAGACTCACTGACTCTTCTTCAGACTCGACGACTCTTCTTCAGACTCGAGGACTCTTCTTCAGACTCACTGACTCTTCTTCAGACTCACTGACTCTTCTTCAGACTCGAGGACTCTTCTTCAGACTCACTGACTCTTCTTCAGACTCACTGACTCTTCTTCAGACTCGAGGACTCTTCGAGACTAGGGGTATTTATGCGTCTTGGAAACAGATGAAAAGAAATTTGTCTTCTGAGTTTGTAAAAATGAAGGAAAATGTTTGTTTTTTTATTCTGTGAATATTTTTTATTTGAATGTGAAATTTATTTTTGAACTTAAGAATTTATTGAGTTTTTGATGCAGCTGAAAAATAAAACAGGAGAATAATAATGACTTGTGTTTAGAAGAATTCATCATTTATATGACATTTATTATTCTCTCATCAAAACGTCTGATGGTCCCAGGAACTGACAAAAGTCATTACACTGGTAACATTATAAATATTTACTTTTTTAGCCTTTAGCTAAAATATAATTTATCATAAAAAATATAAAAATCTAATAAATCAATAAAATAATAAGAGTCATGAGCTTCTATAATTAAACATGAAGGATTCAAACCAAAGTCTTGTTAAAAATCAGATTCTTTACGACGCTCTGAAAGTTCAGTGAATTTAACTTAAAGATTGAAATTTTTACGTGTGTGACTTCTGTGGTGATAATCGTCACATCATTGTGATTATTGAGTATAAAAATATGTACCGTGTTTATTTACTGTATATGTGTGAATGTGTGTTTGTTATTGTTTAATAAATTAATGTTTGTGTGACTTTTAAATATAAATAAACGTTTTTAGAGATTAACCGTAAACTGTGAATCAAACCTTATAATTATATTAAAATATAGATATATGAGATAATATGGACAGATAGTTCTTCTGGAAAAGTTTTAAAAAGAAGTTTTTGTATTTGTTTCCTACAGACTCTGGTGGACTCAGACCAAACTGCGTACAAAAAATCGTCAATTTAAGGTCTAGTTGTCTCAGCTCATTAAAAACCTGATGTGACAAAAGATCTTCAAGGACTCTGGAATCTGTAGATGTTTTAAAGAAAATAAATGTAAGGGTTGAAAACGGACGATGATGAAGGAAGCAGCTGGTGAGACCAACATGAAGACAGAGTTAAAGGTCAAAGGACGACTTACTTTGTTTCAGATCAAAGTTCAGGTTCACATGTCGGTAAAATCAGCAGTTTTCTGCGCAGAGTTTGGTTCCTGTGACCGCCTCTCTACCTGCTCAGGTGCCTAGCTGCTCTCAGCTCAATGACTGTGTTTACCTGTGGGAGTCACCTGGTCATCATCATCAGCTGCAGGTGTGAAGGCCTCGAGCTGGAAGAACAGACAGAGGCGCCACTCGGACTCACAAACCTGACCCCAGAACAGGTGAGCTCACCTGCCTTTTATTTAGGTAAAAATCAATAAAAACATTTTTTATGTAAAAAGTACAAAAACACAAGTCTGTGACTCTGCAGGACTGAAACTAACAAACATAAAGACTTCTCCTTTCCAAACATGTTCAGGACACCTGGAAGTTTTTCCAGGATCTCTGGAACAACAACAACTTGGGTTTGGAACCTCTAAGCAACACAGAGAGGCTCCTCGGAGACCCTGGAACACCTTCAAGGACCTTTGGTCTTGTATCCCATATTTAAAAACTCTAAATAAATAAATGTCTTCTTGCACTGACACCAAACTCTGTGTAAAGAAACATCATTTTACGTTCATGTTATCAAAAACGTCTTCAGTGTTTTGAGTTTAGAGAAAAAATATTTGATCAAAGTAAAGTTTCATGTTTTCATGTTTCTGGTTTGAATTTTGTGGTGAAATAAAGTTTAAAGTCATTGAATCTTAAAACGGTCAGATTCTGAATGAGCTTCTGTCTGCAGCGTCTGATTGGAGGATTAAAGGAATAAATGAGCCTCTGATGTCACAGAGACAAAAGGGTCGGACAGAGCACGCTCAGTGCAGCAGGGATTACACACTGAGCTAAAACACACACACAGCCCTCATTCTGAGCCATGTTTCCATGACAACCAGAGCCGCTCATTCACTCAAGGACCCCCGGAACCTCTTCAAGGCCCCCTGGAACATTTCCAGGTATCCTTATGGGCCAGATAACTTCCTCAAAGACTTCCACAAGGACACCTTCTGAAAAACTCTGGAACATCTCAAGGATTCTCTGAACTCCCCCAAGGACTCATTAAACCTCTTCAAGAGCCGGTGTTTATTTTCAAAGACAATTGTAACTGCTCTGAAAAACCCTGGAAACTCTTCAAGGAACACAAGACTTATTAAACTTCTTCAATGACCTATGGCTCAATCACAAGGCCCAGATGAACCTTTTCAAGGACCCTCACTCCCGTCTTCCAGGAACCATGTGACATCTTCCAGGACCCCCCCCCCCCCCCAAAAAACAGGGAGTCTTACAGTACTCCAGGCCTCTGTCAGTCAAGTCTGTATTTTAAGTCCTTCTCACCAAACCTCATTGAAAAAAGACACAATTTAACTAACTTTTGAAAAAGAAAACAGGAACTGTGAGTTTGATCCTCCTGTCCCCTGTCAGACCCCACCGTCCCCCCATTATCTGTGTGTGTGTGTGTGTGTGTGTTTCAGTTCAGAAATGTTGGTGTGTCTGAGAGTCCTCACAAGCGTACAAGTCCAAACATGAGCGTGAGAAAACCTTCAAGAATACATGGACACTTCTAGAAGCCCTGGAACCTTGAACCTTTCAAAGACGCCTGGAAATTCCTCAAAGACCGAGGAGCGTCCTCCAGGTCGCCTGGGAGCCCTTTAAGGACTCTTGTGATCATTCCAGGATTCCTGGATTTCCTTTGGAAATATGAAGCATCCTTATTTTATTTATCACATTCTGGAATCCTCCTAAAGACCCATCAACCGCTTCAGGCTCTTTTATCTCGTAACAAACACAAGATAAAGATTTCTTTTTTAAAACAGCTGATTAAAAAAAACAGACTCCAAATATTTTTTGTTTTTCAGTCAAGGCAGAACATTTCAAAATAAAAGCCCATGAAGAACGCCTGCTCTTTTAATTACAGCAGCTTAAAACGAGCAGATTCTGAATGAAGTTCTGTCTGTAGCTTCTTTTGCTGCTGATGTCGCAGGGAGAAAAGGGCCCGACTGAGCATGCTCAGGGTGTGATGTTAGTTGAAAATAGGATCTGTGACCTTTGACCTTGCTGCAGTTCACCACCACAGAGGAAGAAGACGGTGAACAAACTGAACACCTCAGTGTGAACAATCTTCTCTCTGCTGACCTTTGACCCCAAGTCGGGTCATGCTTACATTCCTCACTACCTGTTCAGACAGGCTGTCTCCATGGTTACCTGGCATCTGATTGGCTGAGAGCAGAGATCTGTTTGTTTTTCTAAAATCCCACAAGAAGAGATACCTCGTGCTTTGCGCCTTCCTTTTTCCAGATAAAAGCCTTTCTTCTGTCTGATGATGCGTTCAGGTGCTCACAGGTCAGAGAGAGGAAGGCAGGTCTGGAGGATGAGGGCGACTGTGATGCCTGAAAAAGGACCTGATTTCTCAAGGACTCCTACCGACCCCCACAGGCTTACAGAGTAGCCTGGAAACTTTCTTAAGGACCCATAGCTTTTTAAGGTACCTTTGTCATTTTTAAGTATCTTTATAAGGACCCTATCACTTCTTCAAGGACCACATAGCCTTCTTAAACTTAGTGCAGGACTGTTGAAACCTCCTGGGAAATCCTCAAGGAACCCCAGAACGTCCTCTTGGAACATCCTCTAAGATCATGTACAGCACAGAAGAGTCCTGGAAAAATCCTCAAGGACCAGCTCTCCTCAAGGTTCAGAGGGGAAACGGATGCAGTGTGACCCCTGGTGGCTGAGGAGGGAAACAGCACCTTCATAATAAAAGTCTTTCCTGAGTCCTGACACTTTGTTGTCTTAAACATCAGTTCCAGTTCAGAACCTCATTGGCAAAACCAATGATTTAAGGAGATGAACAAAGGTCAGCAGAAACAACTGATGAGAATCTGAGAGACAAGGAGAGAGGGGTCAAGGAGTAGAGACGAGGAGAGAGGAGACAAGGAGAGAGGGGTCAAGGAGAGGAGACGAGGAGAGAGAAGACAAGGAGAGGTGACGAAAAGAGAGGAGACAATGACAGAGTAGACAAGGAGAGGAGACAAGGAGAGGGGAGACAACATGTTTGTAAACTATAATAGTTATCTTTAAATAACTAAATATCTTCATGTGAAACACGTGTAACAGTCAGTGGTCTGATTCGAGGTGAGCGTGTTTGAGTCATGACTCGGCGAAGGAGACGAGTGTGAGTCGTGACTCGTCGAAGGAGACGAGTGTGAGTCGTGACTCATTGAAGGAGACGAGTGTGAGTCGTGACTCGTCGAAGGAGACGAGTGTGAGTCGTGACTCATTGAAGAAGACCAGTGTGTAAATATTTATAACTTTATTTGAGTTAGGACTCGTTGAAGGAGACGAGTGTGTTTGAGTCGTGACTCGTTGAAGGAGACGAGTGTGAGTCGTGACTCATTGAAGGAGACGAGTGTGAGTTGTGACTCATTGAAGGAGACGAGTGTGAGTTGTGACTAGTTAAAGGAGACGAGTGTGTTTGAGTCGTGACTCATTGAAGGAGACGAGTGTGTTTGAGTCGTGACTCATTGAAGGAGACGAGTGTGAGTTGTGACTCGTTGAAGGAGACGAGTGTGTTTGAGTCGTGACTCGTTGAAGGAGACGAGTGTGAGTCGTGACTCGTTAAAGGAGACGAGTGTGTTTGAGTCGTGACTCGTTGAAGGAGACGAGTGTGAGTCGTGACTCATTGAAGGAGACGAGTGTGAGTTGTGACTCGTTAAAGGAGACGAGTGTGTTTGAGTCGTGACTCGTTGAAGGAGACGAGTGTGAGTCGTGACTCATTGAAGGAGACGAGCGTGAGTTGTGACTCGTTAAAGGAGACGAGTGTGTTTGAGTCGTGACTCGTTGAAGGAGACGAGTGTGAGTTGTGACTCGTTGAAGGAGACGAGTGTGTTTGAGTCGTGACTCGTTGAAGGAGACGAGTGTGTTTGAGTCGTGACTCGTTGAAGGAGACGAGTGTGAGTCGTGACTCATTGAAGGAGACGAGTGTGTTTGAGTCGTGACTCGTTGAAGGAGACGAGTGTGTTTGAGTCGTGACTCGTTGAAGGAGACGAGTGTGTTTGAGTCGTGACTCGTTGAAGGAGACGAGTGTGTAAATATTTAAAATGATCTCATCTTTATTTTCACAGAAAACAACTTTATTTGAGTTAACTGATTTGTTCTCTCTGCACTCCATGTTCCAGACTGTGTGTGAGTGTGTGTGTGTGTGTGCGTGTGTGTTGTCATGAGGATGGTCGTCATGTGATCAGCTGATTCACAGTTTAAACTCGGTCTCAGTTTCAGCAGTTTGAGGCTGAACACAGGAACACGGTGAGTCTTCATCTCCTCTTTAACCACATTTATTTTATCATCATTTATTAACTGACATTAACTCATAAACTAACACTGACTCAAAACCAAGGACAGGAAACTGATTTAATTCAGACTGAAAGTTTCAGTAACTGAAACTCTGATGTTTGTTGGTGTCTAATTATTAAATCTGCATTTAAATCTTTTTTTCTACATTATTATTTGTTCTGTGTTTAATGTTTAAATAGTCTGATTTATTAGAAGTCAAATTTGATGCCATGATTTGATTTAAATTTCATAGAGTGATCCATAATTGAACGTTTGATTAGAAGAGACGATTCAAACTGATTTAAATCAACTTTTACAAAAAGAAACATTTCAAGTCTGAATTTAGGGAAAATGTTTTTCTTCTGTCCTGCTTTATTTTGAAGGTTTGTTTACGGTTTAGTTTGAAGATATCTATGATAAAGTTTCATAGAATAAATATCTGAGACATTCAGAATGAGATCATCGTTTCAGGGTGTGGCAACAGACCAGCATCTCTCTGAGCAACCGGCAATGAGACACATTTTTTCTTTTTTTTTTTTTACAGCAACATTAATTGACGTCCACAAGAGTTTAAACTGAGTTTAAGTTTAACGCCAGTTTTATATGAGTCAGTCAGTTTATAGTAAATATTAAGTTGGAATTAAGTTTTTAATGAGAGTTTAAATAGACTGAAGTTTCTGCAGTAAAATAAAATACTTCAGTATAGAAGTACAGCAGACGATATAAGAACCTGTGAACCGGCTGGAGGTCTGATCCTTCAATAATTTAAATCATAAACATGTTTCATATTAAATTATTAACTCAAACAAAGGACCAACAACAGAACCCTGAGGAACTCCTCCTGCCATTATAATAAAGCATAAACACAGTTAAACTTTTTGATGTTCTTTATGATTCCAGTGTGATGGAGCATAAACTGGATCTGACTCGTCTGACGGACGAAGAGGCCAAACACGTCTGGGAGGTGATTCAACGAGACTTTAACCTCCGCAAGAAGGAAGAGGAGAGACTCGGGTACGTACTCTCCATCCATCCATCCATCCATCCATCCATCCATCCATCCATCTATACATCCATCCATCTTTACATCCATCCACCTATACATCCATCCATCTTTACATCCGTCCATCTATACATCCATCCATCTTTACATCCGTCCATCTATACATCCATCCATCTTTACATCCATCCACCTATACATCCATCCATCTTTACATCCGTCCATCTATACATCCATCCATCTTTACATCCATCCATCCATCCATCCATCCATCCATCCGTCCATCTATACATCCCATCCATCGTTTGTCTGTTTTACTCGTTTGTTTGAATCATTTGTTTGACTCATTTGTTTGAATCATTTGTTTGAATGAACCAGTTGTTTGAATCATTTTTTGGACTCGTTTGTTTGAATGAACCAGTTGTTTGAATCATTTTTTGGACTCGTTTGTTTGAATGAACCAGTTGTTTGAATCATTTTTTGGACTCGTTTGTTTGTTTGTTTTACTCGTTTGTTTGAATCATTTGTTTGACTCAATTGTTTGACTTGTTTGTTTGAGTCGTTTGTTTGAGTCGTTTGTTTGAGTCGTTTGTTTGTTTGACTCGTTTGTTTGACCCGTCCATGTGAGTGTCAGGAATGTGAGCGTGAAAGACTTGGTTGTTGTTGCCCTCGATCACGACTCGGTCACACGGTCGACAGTCAGCAGCAGAAAACGGGAAGCTGACAAAGACGCTCTGTGTTTCCCTCAAACACTCCAACTCCCATCAGCCCTGGAGGGCAGACAGCCTCAAACAGGACACGCTGCTCTGACTTTGAAAAGTTAAATAAATGCTCAATTACAGACGAGATTTCCTGTGAGAGAACCTCTCTGATCACTGCTGATCAATAGCGACCCAACGCAGGATCCTTAAAGGATCGATTCTTCTTCTGCGATAATCTGATCGGAACAGTGAAATCACATTTACACAGAGAAACACATGAACAGTTCAGAGGACACTTCCTGTTTCTTCTCCTTCAAGCTGTTTTCATCACAGAGCCATAAAAACTGAATTTTTACAGTCAGCGAAACGTCATCAAGTTACAAACACACACACACACACACACACACACACAGAGAGAATAAATATCACCTGAGATTCTGTAGAAAACTAAATCAAATAAAATTAAGTTTTTACTTTTTTGCCTGAAAAATGACTGAAAAATAAGATAGCTTTGTGTTAGCTGTGTGTGTAAGTCAAGCTGTGTGTTTTAGCTAAGTGTGTTAGCTGTGTGTGTTAGCTGAGCTGTGTGTTTTAGCTAAGTGAGTTAGCTGTGCGTTTTAGTCAAGCTGTGTGTTTTAGCTAAGTGTGTTAGCTGTGTGTGTTAGTCAAGCTGTGTGTTTTAGCTAAGTGTGTTAGCTGTGTGTGTTAGTCAAGCTGTGTGTTTTAGCTAAGTAAGTTAGCTGTGTGTGTAAGTCAAGCTGTGTGTTTTAGCTAAGTGTGTTAGCTGTGTGTGTTAGCTGAGCTGTGTGGTTCAGCTAAGTGTGTTAGCTGTGTGTGTTAGCTGAGCTGTGTGGTTCAGCTAAGTGTGTAAGTCGAGCTGTGTGTTTTAGCTAAGTGTGTTAGCCGTGTGTTAGCCGTGTGTTAGTCGAGCTGTGTGTTTTAGCTAAGTGAGTTAGCTGTGTGTGTTAGCTGAGCTGTGTGTTTTAGCTAAGTGTGTAAGTCAAGCTGTGTGTTTTAGCTAAGTGTTTTAGCCGTGTGTTAGTCGAGCTGTGAGTTTTAGCTAAGTGAGTTAGCTGTGTGTGTTAGCTGAGCTGTGTGTTTTAGCTAAGTGTGTTAGCCTTCTTAGTCGAGCTGTGAGTTTTAGCTAAGTGAGTTAGCTGTGTGTGTTAGCTGAGCTGTGAGTTTTAGCTAAGTGTGTTAGCCGTGTGTGTTAGCTGAGCTGTGAGTTTTAGCTAAGTGTGTTAGCCGTGTGGTAGTCGAGCTGTGAGTTTTAGCTAAGTGTGTTAGCTGTGTGTGTTAGCTGAGCTGTGTGTTTTAGCTAAGTGTTTTAGCTAAGTGTGTAAGTCAAGCTGTGTGTTTTAGCTAAGTGAGTTAGCTGTGTGTGTTAGCTGAGCTGTGTGTTTTAGCTAAGTGTGTAAGTCGAGCTGTGTGTTTTAGCTAAGTGTGTTAGCCGTGTGTTAGTCGAGCTGTGAGTTTTAGCTAAGTGTGTTAGCCGTGTGTTAGTCGAGCTGTGAGTTTTAGCTAAGTGTGTTAGCCGTGTGCATTAGCTGAGCTGTGAGTTTTAGCTAAATGTGTTAGCTGTGTGTGTCAGCCGAGCTGTGAGTTTTAGCTTAGTGTGTTAGCTGTGTGTGCTAGCTTAGCATTAGCGCTGTGTGTGTATGTTTGTGCAGCGAGCTGAAGACTCGGATTGAGAAGGAGGACACGAAGCAGGAGCTGATTGGGTCTCAGACTCGTTTGTCCGACTCGCACTGCATCCGCTGCCTGCAGCCCTTCAAGTTCCTGGTGAACAGCAAGCGTCAGTGTTTGGACTGTCACATGTTCACCTGCAAGTCCTGCAGCCGCTACAACAAGAAGGAGCATGGCTGGGTGTGTGACAACTGCCGCATGACCAGGTGAGCCCATACAGGTGGGTCAGAGTACTGACAGGAGTGAAACGGGATGCTAACATTTTAGCATTAAACCCTTCTAGTTGCTGGTGTACATGATGCTATAGGGTCAGCAAGAAGCCTGGAAAGCTTTTAGCTTGTAACTTGCTGTGTGACCCACAAGGGGCGTTAGAGCTCCACCTGTGTAGGTAAACTGTCAGGCAAATGTTTTAGCTCGTAACTTGCTATGTGACCCACAGAGGGCGTTAGAGCTCCACCTGTACAGATACTTGGTCAGTCTCAGGTGTGCTGTGTTCACCTGCAGGGTGCTGAAGATCGGCACGGTGGGCTGGTACCATGATAACGTCAGGAACCGCTTCAAACGCTTTGGCAGTGCCAAAGTGATGAGGTCATTGTACAAGAGGCTGAATGGAGATGGTGAGTCTGCTGTGACATCACAACACCTGTGTGGGTGGGGCCTGGGACACAGCTTTTTTATGTTCAAACTTTATTCACAGAGTTCAGAGTCACATGAGGTGATCAGCTGTTAAACTAACGTGTTTACTGATCAGAGATCAGCAGAATCTCAATCGTCACTTTTATTACACTTTAGTGTAAATGATATTAACTTCAGTATCTTGTTAGTTAAACAGTCCGACTGTGGATTTAATTCATGTAGCAGCAGAAATATTCTAAAGTAAAAAATAGAAAAGATGTTAGTGTATCATTAATTAATATAAAAATATAACTTGAGTTATTCATCCGAAAGAAAACATTTTCTTTTGAACTCAGATGCTACATGCTATATGCTAACGACACTTCCTGTGGTTTTTTTCAGGTGGTCGTGATGACGACACTCAGAGTATGCCGGACGTCCGCAGCTGTGAGTCAGTCTTTCATAAGTTGATGTCGCATAAACAGAAATACACAATAAACTGACGATATTATATTGTAGGAGCCATATTTAGGGGTTAAAGTGTGACACACAAATGGCTCCAGCAGGTGTCACCCTTGGGTTAAGGTCATCCACTTTACAGGTAGGAACTTTCACTCAGGTGTTAGGCGTTGCTAGATGGAGGAGTGGACCACTACTCCACGCCGACACAATGGCATGTGGCAAACTCCACTGGCATGTGACACAACGAATCATAAACGTCTTATTCACCAGACACACAGGAGCGCGCCAATTAATAACTTAGCCGGTCTATGTAGCCCCGCAGTGGCTTTAAGTTTAGGCTTAGTCGCTATATATACTCTACACACACATATATATATTTATATATTTATATATACAGTCGTTGACTCAAAGCTTTAAGGCGTACACATGTCAAAGTACTCTGTTTCTACTTGTAGACATGTATAACGGTACGGAGGACGAGCACGTGGACGCTGAGGCTCAGCGCTACAAAGTGGTAACGTGAAAATAAAAATGTAACACTGGTTGTTCTGAATCTGACTGAAGCGTTTAAACTTCACTTCCTGTTTCCTGTCAGATGAGGAAGAGTAAACGTCTGCTGTCTGTTCATCCTCTGGACTTTGACCCTGAAGAATACTTCCCTCACTCACGACGGCAGTCTATACAGGTACACCACAGCTGAAGTAATAACACACCTGAAGCACGAACACACCTGAAGTAATAACACACCTGAAGCACTAACACACCTGAAGTACTGACACACCTGAAGAACAAAACACACCTGAAGTACTGACACACCTGAAGTAATAACACACCTGAAGCACTAACACACCTGAAGAACAAAACACACCTGAAGTACTGACACACCTGAAGTAATAACACACCTGAAGCACTAACACACCTGAAGTAATAACACACTTAAAGCACTACCACACCTGAAGCACTAACACACCTGAAGTACAAAACACACCTGAAGTAATAACACACCTGAAGTACTGACACACCTGAAGAACAAAACACACCTGAAGTACAAAACACACCTGAAGAACAAAACACACCTGAAGTACAAAACACACCTGAAGTATGAACGTATTAAGTTCTAATGAACTGTGTGAGCAGCAGCTGCAGGAGGAGCGCGGCTTCAGGAACGACGTGGACGACATGAACCAGCGAGTGAACCGCAGGAAGAGTCTGGACCGACACAACACCAGACCTGGTACACAGCACACACACAGCACACACACAGTACACACACAGCACACACACAGCACACACACAGCACACACACAGCACACACACAGATACTGTATGCAGTACACAAAACATTAAAGTTAGAGCTCCACCTGGTGGTTATTAGAGGAACTGTAGTATTATGAGTGCTTTTACCAGAGAACATGTGAGGTACCTGTGTGTACCTGTATTTACCTGTGTGTACGTGTGTGTACCTCTGGTTACCTGTGTGCACCTGTATTTACCTGTGTGCACCTGTGTGTACGTGTGTTTATGTGTGTGCACCTGTATTTACCTGTGTGCACCTGTATTTACCTGTGTGTACGTGTGTTTATGTGTGTGCACCTGTATTTACCTGTGTGCACCTGTATTTACCTGTGTGTACGTGTGTTTATGTGTGTGCACCTGTATTTACCTGTGTGCACCTGTGTGTACGTGTGTTTATGTGTGTGCACCTGTATTTACCTGTGTGCACCTGTATTTACCTGTGTGTACGTGTATTTACCTGTGTGCACCTGTATTTACCTGTGTGCACCTGTATTTACCTGTGTGTACGTGTGTTTATGTGTGTGCACCTGTATTTACCTGTGTGTACGTGTGTGCACCTGTAGAGGACTTTGGGGACAGCCGGATGGTGCGTGCTCGCTCTCTGTCTAAGATCAGCTCCTCGGTGGCTCGGCAGCAGTACGTCGACACCTCTGACGAGGACGATTACCCCCGATGCCCCCCCATGTACCAACAGCCCCCCCACCGCCGCAGGAACAGCCGGACGTCCTCTCAGGAGAACCTGGGACAGATGCAGCCTGTAAGAGAAGAACACCTGTCACTGCTCTCGGCCTGAAACATTCACACTTTGTTTCTACAGACTAACTCACTTTGAAAGCTGAGACACTCGAGGAGCCGAGTCTGAAGCTCAGTGAGCACCAAACATTTCTCTCTTTGAAAACGCTGCAGTCTGAGGATCTTCTCTGTGTTGCAGATGAACGAGCTGAACAAACGCATGTTTGCCATCGAGAACCTGCTGTGCCGCCTGGAGGAGAAGATGACGCCTGCAGACGAGGTGAGAGCTGCAGACTCTTCTACAGTCAGAGGAAACTTCTGCTTGCTGTAAAGAAAAACACGTCTCTTTGTTCCTGCAGACGTCGACTCCGGCAGGTCAGAACGAAGAGGAGAAACTGAGGAGGAAGCTGAGCGAGCTGGCGGGGAACCTGAGCGATAAGGGGCTGTCGTCAGACGACGAGGCTGCCAAGAAGTCCCTCTATGTCGGTAAAGGTCTGGCTGCCATCAGGGGGGGCCCGGGGGTCTCTGTGGACTCTCTGAAGGACAAAGAACTGAGCTCATCCAGCGACGAGATGCCCACCGAGGCCCAGAAGGTACGAGGTCAGCTGGTCTGAGTGTAGAGCAGGTTTGGACCTGGAGCTGATTTCATCTCCGGCTGGATTCAGTTAAAAACCTGTGACGTCATCGACGTTTCTGTTCGTGTTTTTAAATGTTTATGTCTGCATGACTAACAGGCTGCTCCTGCATCACTTTAAACCTGCAGCTCGTTTTAATGTCCTGCCTGGATCCAC
Source organism: Semicossyphus pulcher (assembly GCF_022749685.1). Classification (NCBI taxonomy): domain Eukaryota; kingdom Metazoa; phylum Chordata; class Actinopteri; order Labriformes; family Labridae; genus Semicossyphus; species Semicossyphus pulcher. The sequence continues at coordinate 16,235,397 of NW_027211698.1, read as the reverse complement.
TCACCCACACACCTGAACTCTTCTTCAGTGGTGTTTACCTGAGATTTCATCCACTAAACATTTAAAGAAAAGGAAAAACTCTGAACCACATGTTTCGCATGTTGAGAGTGAACTCCAGGCAGGAGGAAAGGACCCAAACGCAGATTTATTTATCTAACAGAAACTTACAGGCAGGTTTGTGAAGGTAGGAGGACAGGTGAACCAGGAACAGGAAACAGGCAGGTAAGTCAGGAAGGCAAGTCCACGACAAAGAAACTCCAAAACAAAAACACGAATGGAGACAGAAGAAAACAAGCTGACAGCTGAACAAAGGACAGTGTGTGAGGCTGATAACAGGTGAGCAGGTGGGCGGGGCAGTCAGGTGCCTGATTGTAACACTGAACAGGTGTGTGGATGTGAGAGGGAGGCAAAGTGTGAGGACCTCTTGTGGTGAGGACGAGAACTGCAGGAAGAAAGAACCTGTCCTGACTATGGAGGGGGCGGAGACAGGAAGTGAGAGCTGATTGTTTCTTTGAACGAAGACGTCCTGAAACATTTTTTATATTTAAAGAACAAGATGGAGTTGAAACGATGCGTAGTACAGGCAGACTGTGGTGCGTTTAAGTACAGGCAGACTGTGGTGCGTTTAAGTACAGGCAGAATGTGGTGCGTTTAATTACAGGCAGACTGTGGTGCGTTTGGGTCCAGGCAGACTGTGGTGCGTTTAATTACAGGCAGACTGTGGTGCGTTTGGGTCCAGGCAGACTGTGGTGCGTTTAAGTACAGGCAGACTGTGGTGGTGCGTTTAAGTACAGGCAGACTGTGGTGCGTTTAAGTACAGGCAGACTGTGGTGCGTTTGGGTCCAGGCAGACTGTGGAGCGTTTAAGTACAGGCAGGTTGTGGTTAGCTTGGGTCCAGGCAGACTGTGGTGCGTTTAAGTACAGGCAGACTGTGGTGGTGTGTTTAAGTACAGGCAGACTGTGGTTAGTTTGGGTCCAGGCAGACTGTGGTGCGTTTAAGTACAGGCAGACTGTGGTGCGTTTGGGTCCAGGCAGACTGTGGAGCGTTTAAGTACAGGCAGACTGTGGTGCGTTTGGGTCCAGGCAGACTGTGGTGCGTTTGAGTCCAGGCAGATTGTGTTGCGTTTGAGTCCAGGCAGATTGTGGTGCGTTTGAGTCCAGGCTTCAGGATCAGACGTTGTGTTTCAGCTGCTAACTTCTGTCCTCCTCGTGGCTTTCAGAGATCGACTGCGGCTGCCCTCTGTGACCTCACCACTGAGGTCCTGAGAACCATAAACGCCACAGAAAACGCCATGGTCGAGTACGGCCTGTCAGAGCCGCCTCAAAGGCCCCCATTAGCGAGCTCTGACGTAAAGCAGGCAGATGATGCATTCAGGGAACTTGAGGAAAATGTAAGCTTCAAACATGAACTACACGACACGTTCTCACTCCCAACTGGTCAAACACAGCAGCAGGTCAGCGGCCCAAAGCTTCAAAATAAGAGTCTGTAGGTTCTCTGGTGTCCTCCAGTACAATGTTTATATTGACGTTGAAGTCAGGTGACGGGGGACAGAGAGAGAGGGACAGGTCAAGGTGGAGGTGTGGGGAGATGAACGGGGAACAGGACTATAATTCAGGAGACCGGGGTTCGATTCTTGCTGTCAGGGTTTGTCTGACGTCTTTTACGTTTGTAACGTTTGTACGATTTATTTAAACCACATCCATGATGTTTTCACTGAACCCAACACGTACTTTGTGTCTTTACAAGCACACTGTGGCCGCTTCATAATGCTAACACTGTTGAGTATTGATGCACGTTTAAAAACCAAACAATGTGAAACGTCAGTCAACATGCTTTATTTTGAAATTCTAACCAGAAGCTGTATATTCATTTTTGCTAACTTGCTCTGCACATTAAAAAGGACTGAGCAGCATGTGTCAACACGTCCTTACCCAGGTCGTCAGATAGCGACACTTTGTCACGGCTCTTTATCTCAGACAGACGCACGTTTGTGTCTGTGTACTTCCTGTTAAACATCAAGAATAACAATAAATGTTTCGGTTAAAATCAAATGTTGAGGTTTGGAAAGACATCATGTGGTAGGATTGAGCAATGACTCAATGTTTTCACACGGTTCACACGGGACTCGACCCCCCGTCTCCATCCATCATCCCGCCATCTCCCCTCAGCACAGCAGTCCACTGACGTGTCCACAAAGACAAAGTGTCGTATTTGACGAGTTGGGAACGAGAACGAGGTGACACTGCTCGTCCCGATCTCCCCTGAACTCTTTATGTCTGAATGTGAAACTAAAGCCGCGTTTCCACCAAAAGAACCCAGGAACTTTCAGAGCTTCTTTTCAGGGGACTAAAAGGTTCCTCCAGGTCATTGTGTCGGAGTCATTCAGCTGACCTGAGTCTCTGAATGCTGCGAGGACCAATCAGAAATATCCAGCGCCTCAAGTCCCTCCCCCAAAGTCCCTGTTCTTTCAGACACCGCCCCTTCAGCAGGAACCTTTTCGACCTGCAGCACGCTGAGTGCTTCTAAGTTCCTCGTACCTGAGAAAGTTCCTGCAGTGGAAACGTAGCTTAAGAGTCCGCCCCCCTGCCTCACCTGAAGCATGACAGGAGTGTGAGACAGGTGTGTTCCAGGTGTGTGTGTATGTGTGTTACCTGTGCAGGTGTGTTCCAGGTGTGTTGTGTTACCTGCGCAGGTGTTTTCCAGGTGTGTTGTGTTACCTGTGCAGATGTGTTACAGGTGCGTGTATGTGTGTTACATGTGCAGGTATGTTGTGTTACCCGTGCAGGTGTGTTACAGGTGTGTTGTGTTACCTGTGCAGGTGTATGTCGCTGCCGGTCAGTCGTACGAGCTGGAGTCGAAGCTGCGGCGCCTCGAGCAGAGTGCTAAGAACCATTTCGGCGGGACGACGGACTCGGAGCTGTCGGAACTGGAGGACGTGGTCGCTCTGACTGCTGCCAGAGTCCAGAGCGCTGAGAGTGAGGTGGGCGGAGTCACACACCTGGATGACATAATAATGAGAACATCAAAGAGGTGATGAGGTCACAGTGCAGGAAGTTATGTCACTTTTCTGTGCAGGTGTCAGACATCGAGAGTAAGATCGCTGCCCTGAACGCCGGCGGCTCAAAGAAGAAGGTGAGACTGTGTAACGTGAGCTCTGATGACATCATCACCATGTTATTATGAGGTCATTTCCTCATTGTCTGTGAAGGTTCTCAGTCATCCAGGTCAGGATAATTCTAAGCTTAATCCAAAAGGTAACTGGACTTGGTTGAAGTTCTTGAGGACGTTTCACCTCTCATCTGAAAGGCCTCTGCAGGTCATTAGTATGCTAATAGATGTTATCATTATTAGCTACAAATATAAGCCTCTGCAGGTCATTAGTATGCTAATAGATGTTAGCATTATTAGCTACAAATATAAGCCTCTGCAGGTCATTAGTATGCTAATAGATGTTAGCATTATTAGCTACAAATATAAGCCTCTGCAGGTCATTAGTATGCTAATAGATGTTAGCATTATTAGCTACAAATGTAAGCCTCTGTAGGTCATTAGTATGCTAATAGATGTTAGCATATATTATATCATTATATTGCTGGCTGTGTCCACCTGTCAGTTAGACAGTTTGGGATGACAGGTGAAACGTCGCAGCTGCCTGTTGGTGACGTTTAGGATTCGTCTTTGCTTCAGGAATAAATCTCTGTAATCTGATGTCTTTGAACTAAATCAGGTTTCTGGATCTCATCAGAGGAAGAAATCATCACAAGAATTCTCCAGTAAGAAAGTTTCACACTTTGATTATTGATGACGATCCGTAGTTATTAATAATGAATAATTAATGATTATTATTATTATTATTAATGATTGTTATAATTTATTATTTTATTGATCTTGTTGAATGAGACAATCAGCTGTCTGATGAGTCTCATTGTGTCCACAGAGTCCAGTAACGGAGCTCAGAGGAAATCCAACATGTTCTGAAATCAGAAACACGACTCTTCGTCGTCCCGGCATCATGAACACACACAGATTCACTCTTAAAAGTTACACTGTAAAACTAAAGCTGCACAGCTAACAACATGTTAAAATAACACGTTAAAATAAAAGATTTTAAATACTTAAAATCCATCAAACAGCAGATTCTTATCTTTCAGTGATTTCTCATGTAAAGTTTTCTGTCTGAAAACAAAGTGAAAAAACTTGAACTCTTTTATTTACACATGGATCATCAGAGTGATGTCACTGAAAATACTCACCAAAATAAAACAGGAAATAAAAGCAAAGGACAGAAATGATGATAGAAAAACAATAAAAATAGAAAAAAACACAAAAAAATGTAAACAAATTAAAATGAAGAATTTCAAAGATTAAATAAAAAACAAATAAATTAATATTATATAATATGTAATATAATTATCTATATAAATTCTAAATATATTTAGCATAATTTAGCAAAATGATATCTAAAAGAAACAAAAGAAAATCCTTTAAATCCTGAAGTTTATTTTAAAACTAATTATAATTAATTATAATAATCAGAATTTCCTTCATGGATGTCGAGTGAGTGCAGAACTAGTAGAAGATTAATCACTTAAATCATTTAGACTAAAAAATTATGGTGGAAGTGAAAACAAATTAAAAGTTCATTTTTAAACTTTAACACCAACATTTATATTTTCCTCTTTTTCAGGATCACAATCTTTACAACTTTGCTTTTAGGCTTGATTAGATTTTTAATGATTGTTCTGATCGATCAATAAAAGCAAACAATCAACATTAATTTAGAAAATAACAGAAATTAAAGATGTATTGATTGTAAACATTCAGTTATTGACAGCGGTGGACAGAAACAAAGTACATTTACTTCAGTACATGTTTTGAGTATCTGTACTTGAGTTTTCTTCCGGAGGAAACTTTGACTCCGCCACATTTCTCTCAACGTTCTCGGTACTCGATACTTTTGCTCTGTCAGCTGATGAGTTTTCTTTTCTTAAATCCTAAAGACAATAAACAGTGTTCGTGTAGTTCTGCGTGTGGTTTGTCTTAGTGGTGTTGCCGTACCTGAACCTCGCCCGTCTCCATGGTTGAACGCAGAGCAGACGTCACTCGGATCAGGCTGTTCATTTATTGGTGGTGCTGATCTAAAGAGAAGGACGACGATTCTCCGGATTCATTAAAACGTGTTGAGACTTTTAAAAAGTCGTTTGAACGATGAAGTATTTTAAAAACAAGAACTCCTGGGGCGCTGGTTTGGCTGGGTTGGTAGAGCGGGCGCCCCAGTGCAGAGGCTACAGTCCTCGACGCACTGAGTCGCCGGGAGTCGCACCGTAAGTGCGACTCCCGGCCTGCCGATCCGTTTGGTGCATGTCAACCCCCCACTCTCTGCTCCCCACACTTCCTGTCTCTCTTCATCTGTCCTGTCTAATAAAGGCAAAGCCAAAAAAATCATCTTTAAAAAAACAAGAACTCCAGAACTTGAAGTGATAATCTGACTGAGCAACTTTCACTTGTATCGGAGTAATATGTGACAGGAGGATCTATACTTCGACTCAAGTAATGAAGCTGTGTACTTTGTCCACCACTGATTATTGATCTGTTATGTTTGATTTATTGATCATCAATAAAAGTCAAAACTTTTGATGAATGTTTTGGTGTTGAACTTAAATAAACTCTGTGATGAGGACTTATGGATCTTTTATGTAATCATTGTTTATTTTCTATTTTGTTTGGACAAATCAAAGCAGAGATTTGATGATGACGTCGAGCTGAAAGTGTTTCACCATATTATCATGATATCATTATTATTAGTAATAATCGGTGTGTTCGGGGTAAATGATCTGACAGGAAGTGAATCAGACAATAAAAATAAAGTTAAGCTAAAAATCTTCATAAATTAGTAAAAACGTTTATTTAAAAAACAAAAACAAAAACGAACATTTGAAGGATGAGCTGCATTACCGGATGATTTAAATTGCTTCTTTTATTATGAAATATGTAACCGGAAGCTGTTCTCGTTTTCTTCAATAGTTACATTAAACTGTAAGAAACAACTTCCGATAGGCCCTTCAAAGTTAAAGCGTTTCCGGTACACACAGTTGAATTTATATAATATAATAATTGAGTGAATTTAACAGACTCACGTGTCACGTATAACTTACTTTTACTGATGTGATAAAGAACACATTTTATTTTAACGACTTTATTTAATTAAATCATTAAACTTAAAAAAAAAGTGTAAATAATTATTTGCACTCTTACATTAAATAAACACAAAACGTTAAAGTTTGCTTATAAAAAAAATCGACTCTTCATGTTAAAGATAGTTTTGTGATGAGTCAGTTTAATGTTAAAATTGGGCCTTTCAAAATAAAATAACTTCAACACATCATTTTAATATTTAAAACACATTTTCAGAATTTAATCCATCATTTGATATTTTGGCTTCTGAAAGATTATCTACATTATTAATAATTATTGTTTATATAATTTATTACTCATATATTCATACCGTATTGTATTATTACTAACCCTATTACACACACACACACACACACACACACACACACACACACACACACACATATCCATCCATCCTTCCTTCCATCATCTATACCGCTTATCCTGTTCAGGGTCGCAGGGGGGCTGGAGCCTATCCCAGCTGTCAATGGGCGAAAGGTGGGGTACACCCTGGACTGGTCGCCAGTCAATCACAGGGCTGACACACATATATATATACCGGTATATATATATATTTATATATATATATATAGAGAGAGAGAGAGAGAGAGAGAGAGAGAGAGAGAGAGAGCGAGAGACAGAGTGTTCTCGATTTTTTTTGTCTCTAATTTGTCTAATTATTTTTTAACTTTTTCTCTCATTTTTTTTAAATTTTTGCCTTCATCAAACTTACTTTATAAAAGTTAAGTTATATTTCATATAGTTATATTTATATAGAATGATATAAAATGATAAATGATAAAATGAAAATATTATTGCATTTTATTGAATTTATTTTAACATGAAATATAAAATACATCCTGTGAATGTCAGCATTGTTAAGTTTACATTTTCTTTACTGAAATCTAAATATTATCTGAAGATGTAAAATAATGGTTAGCTTTTATTTTGAAAATATGTATTTCCTGTTTTTATGTTAATTTGCTGCTTGACACGGTGAACAGCCTCCCTACCACAATAAGAGTCTCCTCCCTCCTCTGTGTCTCACTGCGGACCGTCGTTTCAGGATGCGTTTATGGTCCAGTACCAGCCCACCTGCGGCTCACCTGACAACGTAACCCGTGGGTACTTCACGGTCCCGGAGGAAACAGAACCGGTTCTTTCCTCATAAAGCGTTAAATGTTCGCAGTGTCTGTCGGTTATAGCGGATTAACAATCTTACCGGCCCTTTTTACAGACGCAGCGGTGACTTTGTTGGTCCTCACTGAGGGGTGTGAACGGAGAGAACAGACACCTGCAGTGACTGCCGGTGATTATTAATATGTATTCCTTCCCGGTTTTACGGTTGTGACGGTTTGCAGCAGGCTAACGTTAGCAAGCTATAACAGGATAAACGGCGGCTCGGCCCGAAGCCGCTCCGGACCTCCTTTGACCGCCGAGTAGCATCAGAAAATATTCTCTGAAAGCTTTATTCGGTATTCCTCCGGGTCTAAACACCGAGCCGGGCTGTTTGGGGACAAGGGGAGACCTTTGGGGATCTTTCGGCCCCCGGTTAGAACCTCGCAAATGATGGAGACATAAGAATCCCGAACCGAGAGAAGGTGACCGCCGAACAGCTTCAGAAAAACTCGAGGTTTTAATGTCAAACAGGTTTCTTTAATAAAGTCTCTGGTCTTAACGGTCCATTCCGGATATTCCTGACTTCAGCAGACATTAGTGGACAATTCGGCCACCAATAACAAAGTCCCGGACGATGGGGAGCTGAGGTACAGACAGGAAGAGGATCCGGAACCGGCTCAATAACATCTGAAAAGTCCCAGTTTTTGATCTGAGATAGGATTATTTAGTATTTTCCTGCCGTTGAGTTCCGGGTCTTTGTGATCCGGACCACAGCAGACCTCAGTGGATAATTCGGCCCCCAATAACACCCTCCCGATGGGGACTCAGGGTCCAGGCAGGAAGAGGATCCCGAACCGGGAGAAGCTGACCGCCGAGGATGATGCTCTCAACCAGATCGCTCGGGAGGTGAGGATGCTTAAAGATGACTGTGTGATTATTGTCTAATAATAATTCTAATCAATAATAACAACAAGCTTTGATTTAAAGGCCCAGTTAACTGTGTCACTGGAGGTTTAACACCTCCATTAAATCAGTCAGCAGTGTAACTGTGGGGACAAGGGCACCATAACTCAAAATAACAGTAATAATAATAATAATAATAATTATTATTATTATTATTATTATTAAAGTCACTTAATTTTATAATAATATTACCTAATATTATTATATTATTTTCTTTTGTTCTTATTTTGTAGTATTTTATTACCATTTTCAGACGTCTATAAACAGTCAGGTGGAAGTCATTGATCAGCTGTAGTTATGAGAGGATGACATCATCATGACGCCATCATGACACCAACACAGTAATACATCAAATAATTAGCTGTTTAACTTTTTTATATTTTCATGTTTCAGCTCCTCAATTTGTCTCTGCAGCAACAACAGAGCCTTTATGTTCTGTGTGTGTGTGTGTGTGTGTGTGTGTGTGTGTGTGTGTGTGTGTGTGTGTGTGTGTGTGCGTGCGTGCGTGCGTGCGTGCGTGCGTGTGTGCGTGTGTGTATTGTTGAGGTCGTCCTACATTCTGTTCTGGAATGTGAAGCTGATGAATGAGCCGCTCACTCAGGAGCAAACTTGTTCTTCTTCTGTGGTCCTTGTTGCCGTAGTCGTCAGTTATGATCATGATTCATTAATGAACGATTGTTTTTATATGTGGAGGGATTCGGTTTAGTTAATGAACACATTCACATAATTAATAACAAAAACGTGTCTGATGCAGATTCATCAATCGATCATCAGCTCCGTATCAACACTCAGCCTGCAGGTGGTCACATGGTCACATGATGTGGTCACATGACATGACTGACCTGAACCAGGATCAGATTGAAGCCCGCTGCTTTCTTCAGTACTGGTCACCAGCTGAATCAGACTTTTATTTCTGTAGGGCCTCCACAGGAAGTGGGTTTGTTGTTTGTCACCAGGGCAACATGTAGAGCTGCGAGGAGGTGAAGAAGAACAGTTATAGATTATTAATGAAAACAGTAACATGACTATTATAATAATAATACCTTAGACAGCTTTTATTGTGAAACACACACAGGAAGTGGTAGGTGTTTCCTGTTATTGATAAATTATAATGTTGGTTGATGGAGTTTGTTGTTGGTCAGAGTTTCCTTCAGCTGATCTGAGAACCTGCTGAGTCACATAGCTGAGCAGGTAGACAGAGACTGGTGCGGCTACATTCACCTGTCTGCCGGCCTGTCTGTCACCTGGTCAGGTTCCAGGCCGAGCTTCAGTCAACACTTTCACATTATTATTTTTTTCATTCAGAAACACATCAGGGGCAGCTGCTGCTTAAATCGAGTTATTTTTGAATGGAGTCTGGTGTGACTGATGTTGGCATTAAATGAGTCTGTTGTCCCCTCTGGAACAGTCGCAGCAGTGACCTACTGGGAGAGCAAGCAGTAAGACAGTGTGTGTGTGTGTGTGTGTGCGCGCCCGTTTGCATGCGTGCGTATGTGTGACCTCCATTCTTTAATCCTCTGCAGCAGCACAAACAGTAATCCACATTTCACCATGATGACACTGACACAGATCTGTACATCATCCACACTGTTTACTTCCTGTTAACTTCCTGTTTACATGTTAACACAGCTGGATTACAGTTTCGGTCTTCTTTGTCTTTTTTGGCGAAGCCTTTATCACCTGTCTAACTGACAACAGTTCCTATGAAGCTCTTATAAATAAAAACAGTCCATCATCAGCCTGAACAAACTGGTTTACCTTCATACTGTACTCAGGTGTGTTGTTGTCATGGTGATGGAGGGCGTGTCTCCTGCAGTGAAGACAGGTGTACAGTCCACATTCCTGCAGGCTGGCAGACAGACAGGCAGGAAGACAGGTGCCCCCTGCTGGAGAAAACAACAAGAATGAAACATTTGTTTATTTACACAGTTTCTCTGTCTCAGTCATCGATTTTACTGTGAAACATGTCTTTGTGCTGAGATGAATTGTTAAATAACAAGTTTAATAAAGTTTAATAACATTTAATAAAGTTGAATAACATTAAATAACGTTTAATAAAGTTTTTTTTAAAGTTTAATAAAGTTTAATAACATTTGATAAAGTAACAAGTTTGATAAAGTTTAATAATGTTTAATAAAGTTCCAAAACATTTAATAGCGTTTAATAAAGTTTATAAACATTTAATAAAGTTTAATAACATTTTTAAAGTTGAGTAAAAGTCTTATAAAGTTTAATAACATTTAATAAAGTTTATTAACGCTTAATAAAGTTTAATAACATTTCATAAAGTTTATTAACATTCAATGAAGTTTGATAACATTTAATAAAGTTTAATAACATTTAATAGCGTTGAATAAAGTTTATAAACGTTTAATAAAGTTTAATAACATTTTTAAAGTTGAGTAAAAGTCTTATAAAGTTTATTAACGTTTAATAAAGTTTATTAACGTTTAATAAAGTTTATTAACGTTTAATAAAGTTTAATAACATTTCATAAAGTTTAAACGGGCAGACGTAGAAACATGCGTGTCAATGACGTGAATAACTTTTAAAACAAGATATTTTAATATTGCAGAAATAACAGAATCAACGTGTTTATTAATAATTATTGGGAGTGACTGAAAGCATACTGATCTATATGTGTGTGTTCAGTATTGATCTGTGTGTGTTATTGATAACAGTAATAATGTCGATGTGTGTGTCAGGCGGAGGCGAGGCTGGCGGCGAAGCGAGCAGCACGGGCCGAGGCGAGAGAGATCAGGATGAAGGAGCTGGAGAGACAACAGAAGGAGGTCAGGAGGCTTTTATTCTGAAATGTTGTTTAAATGTGTTAATAAATAAACTTTATTGACACATCTCTGATGTAACGTTTGTTCACAAAAGTAACTAAAGTTTAGAGTTTACTTTGAAAGAGAGCCTGGTTTGACCTGATGACATCATATCGTGTTTAAGGTTTCTGTGTAAACATGATGGGAGCCAGGTGAATGTACCTGTGTGACATCACAGAGCAGTGTTCGAGAGGGGGGGGGGGGGGGGGGGGTCAAAGGTCAGAGTGTGTGAGGTAACAGTGAGTGTGCTTTAATGATGAGTCAGTCAGCAGTGTCACTCTGAGGTGAGAGCCGGTCACGTGTCTCAGGTGAGTTAACTCTGATTTCATCACTTTTAGTTCTCAGGTAAAACAAACTTTGTCTTTGCTACACCGAACAGACGCACACGTAGTCAGGGTAACACACTATTATGTGTAAAAACATAAAGCGTCCCTGAGTTTAAAAGTTTAACTGAGTAATAACGAGTTTGTTTGATTAAAGAATCTTCTGGGGGCAGATTCTCACGTGACGACGGTTTGTTCTAAAGACTCTTTTACCCAGAAGAAGAATCGTCACGTCGGGCTCTGGCACACTTTTCATTCACTTAAAGAGTTGGAGTTATTGTTAATGCCTGAAACTGCTGGGAGGGGCAGACGAAGTGATTAACTCACGCAGCCTTTGTTTACATTTTACAGGGCAAAGATGTTAAGTGAGTCATACATATGACTGTTAAAGAAATCAGGATGAGATGTACCACTTTGTGCAGAGGGGGCGCCAAAAACAGCACTGACTGAAGCAGACGGCAGCTTTAACGATCAAAACAACGTTTAGCTAGAGCTCGTGTTTGAGGAATAAAAGTTTATAATATTTAATAACTAAATATTTAATTCACATTGACGTGTGAAAGTTGTGATGGTTTAAATAGTTTTGTCTGATTGAAGATGTGAGAACAGCAGAACGTATTCTCATCAGCTGACTGACATCACAGCCCCAACCACCACTCAGAGGCTCTGACCTCTGACCTCATCAAATGTTTTAAAGTCAACTGACTGTCAGCTCCATGAGTTAGAGTTTCACTCCGCTGCCGTGTGAGTTCAAGCACACGTCATACTTAACATGTCTTATATAAATCACATGTATGACATAATATGTACACCATGTATCGGACCTGACATACATGTAATATATAGCATGACATCATGTCATGTGACCTGACCTCTGATTCATCGTTCAGCGTCCTACACTTCTACAGAAAACTACCTTTTATTCTGTCACACTAACACACCTGTGACCTCTCACCTGTACCCTCTGTCCTCCACCTGTAACCTCTGACCTTTGCCCTCTTGTTTTAACCGTGTGTCTCTCCTGTTGCTTCTCCTCCCGCCTGCCTCAGCTCTTCCACAGCCATAAGGTACGACTAACTCCTCCCTCCACCTTAAGTCACACTGCAGGGTGTGTTTGTTTCACTCCTCTGGAGCGCTGGCTGGGGGGGGTTAATACTCACCTGATTATCTTTTAATCTGAGGTCTTCATTTAACACCATGTTCTAACACTGGCTCCTCCTCTTCCTCCTACAGAAGTATTATGGTCTGGATAATAAGTGGGGCCACATTGAACAGTGGATGGTAGGACTCTACAGGTCTTTACGACTCTGTAAGGACTCGTTACGACAGTTTAGGACTCGTTACGACTGTGTGAGGACTCGTTACGAATGTTCAGGACTCGTTACGACTGTTATGGACTCATTATGATTGTTTAGGACTCGTTACGACACTGTTTAGGACTCGTTATGACTGTGTGAGGACTCGCTACAACTGTTCAGGACTCGTAACGACTATGTGAGGACTCAGTACAACTGTGTGAGGACTCGTTATGACTGTTCAGGACACGTTACAATTGTTTAGGACTCGTTAGGACTGTTAAGGACTCATGAGGACTCGTTAAGACTGTTAAAGACTCGTTAAGACTGATAAGGGCTTGTTAAGACTGGTAAGGGCTCGTTAGGACTGATAAGGGCTCGTTAGGACTGTTAAGGACTCATGAGGACTGTTAAGGACTCATCAGGACTGTTAAAGATTCGTTAAGACTGATAAGGGCTCGTTAAGACTGATAAGGGCTCGTTAGGACTGTTAAGGACTCATCAGGACTGTTAAAGACTCATCAGGACTGTTAAAGACTCGTTAAGACTGATAAGGGCTCGTTAAGACTGATAAGGGCTCGTTAGGACTGTTAAGGACTCATGAGGACTGTTAAGGACTCATCAGGACTGTTAAAGACTCGTTAAGACTGATAAGGGCTCGTTAAGACTGATAAGGGCTCGTTAGGACTGTTAAGGACTCATCAGGACTGTTAAAGACTCATCAGGACTGTTAAAGACTCGTTAAGACTGATAAGGGCTCGTTAAGACTGATAAGGGCTCGTTAGGACTGTTAAGGACTCATGAGGACTGTTAAGGACTCATCAGGACTGTTAAAGACTTGTTAGGACTGATAAGGGCTCGTTAGGACTTGTGACGTCGCTGCTGTCTGACTCATGAAAACCTTGTGATCAAACTTTATTGACCTCTGAACCATGAACAGGTGACATCATGATGACCTTCATAAGTATAATGGTGTAACATAGCAGACATAATGTTACATGAGGTAAATTTACTAACTGAACCTAAACAAATATAACAAAATAAAGTAAGGTGTTTAAAATAGTGAACCATGATATATACTGAATTTTAATGCAACATAGCAGCTGGAGGTCAAAGGTCATGCCAGTGTGACCCAGTTCACTGTGAGGTTTTCATGTAAACAGGAAGTAGCTGCTGCTTGTTGTTGTATCAGTGATGGTGAGTGTTTGTACTGCACGCGCTCAGACAGACTCAGATTATCAGCCTGTCTAATCCACGTCTGACTGATAATCTGACTCCCCCCCCCCCCGTTGTATTTTAGTTGTATTATTATATTCATTTAGAATTTATATGTAGATATATTTATTTATTTATTTCATTTTATTGATCTACTGATGTGTTTCTATGTACATTTCTATTTTCATTTTTTGTAATTGATTGATTTATCTTATTTTATTTTAATATAATTCGTATTTTCTTTTATTTTGAAAGGCCAAAGACCTGTGTGTGCATGTTTTGGGGTACTAAACTGTTGTCACATGACCCGCATGGTTAGAGCACGAAGTGTTGCCCCTCAGCTTGTCTGGTTTTGATATTTCCCTGAGTTTTGTCTGTCAGGTTTCCTCTGTAAACAGCAGGCCTCAGTGATTAATAATCCCTGAGTTGTGTCTGTCAGGAGGATCCTCACTGCTGAGAGTAATAAAAACAGCACCTGTGAGTTCAGAGGAAGCCTGGCTCTCTTCTTCTTCTGCTGCTGTTTCAGCTCTTTAACTCGTCTGTTGTCTTTCTTCTTCGTGGCCTTTCAGGAGGACAGTGAGCGATACTCTCGCCACTCACGGAGACACGCCTCGGTCTGTACTTCTTCCTCTGCTTTTGCTACTCTTATTCACTTCCTGTTTAGCCTTTGTTACTTCCTGTCCTCACACTGATCAGCTGATTTAAGATGTTTCAATGCTTGAGGGTGAAAATATGAAGGAGGGAAGGAAACAGAAACAAAGTCTCCTCTTAGACATCGTAAACACAAGTGAGGACCAGCATGTTTAAAACAAACACTAGGACCTGGACCAGGACTGGGACTCAGACCTGGACCTGGACCTGAACTAGGACCAGGACTAGGACCAGGAGGTTTTAATGAACCAGGTCTCAGTGTGTGTTTGTGTCTGCAGATGTCCGATGATGAGGAGAGGATGTCTGTGGGCAGTCGAGGAAGCTTCAGGGTGAGTCTTATTGACAAAGTTGTTCCTGTTATTTAGAGGAAGCCCCGCCCACAGAGCAGCTCTGTTTGGTCGGCTCCTGTCAGTGTGGCCAATCAGAGCTCCTGCTGTTATTTTAAAGTTAAATTAAGTTCTAACAGTCTGTCTAATAGTGTGTAAACACTGTGGACTGTCCCTTTAACATTTAATTATTGATTATTGATTAATGTGACGTTTAAACGATGGATAAACTGACAACTAACAGCTGACTGATCTTTTCTTCATTCTTTCCCTTTTAACCTCTTTTTCCCTTCCTGACTTTCCCCCTACTTGTCTCCTCCTCCTCCCTCCTCCTCCTCCTCCCCCTAGCCTTCAGACTACAGTGGGTTTCTGGGCTCCGGCTCTCGGGCCTCCTCCAGGGCCAGTTCGGCTCGTGCGAGCCCCGTGGTGAGCTTTCTTCTGTGGGTGTCAGTCTGACTATCCCCTCCCCCCTCTCTGGTTCTCACTCTCTGATCACTGTCAGCTCACACTCTGGTGCTCCCTGGTGGCCATGTTGTTCACTGCAGATTAGTCAATAAAGTTTATCACAGTGTCAATCAATCAGATCAATAAAGTTTGTTTGTGTGTACAGGTGGAGGAGAGACCCGACAGAGACTTCATCGAAAAGGCAAGTCTCCTCCTCAGTCTCCTCCTCCGTCTCCTCAGACTCCTCCTCTGTCTCCTCTTCTGTCTCCTCCTCCTCTGTCTCCTCCTCCGTCTCCTCAGACTCCTCCTCTGTCTCCTCTTCTGTCTCCTCTTCTGTCTCCTCCTCCTCTGTCTCCTCCTTCGTCTCCTCAGACTCCTCCTCTGTCTCCTCCTCCGTCTCCTCAGACTCCTCCTCTGTCTCCTCTTCTGTCTCCTCCTCCTCTGTCTCCTCCTTCGTCTCCTCAGACTCCTCCTCTGTCTCCTCCTCCGTCTCCTCAGACTCCTCCTCTGTCTCCTCCTCCTCAGATTCCTCTTCTGTCTCCTCCTCCTCCTCAGACTCCTCTTCTGTCTCCTCCTCCTCTGTCTCCTCCTCTGTCTCCTCAGACTCCTCCTCTGTCTCCTCCTCCTTAGACTCCTCCTCCTCAGACTCCTCCTTCTGCTCCTCCTCAGTAGTGATGAAGATGTCTCCTCCTCCTCCTCAGGGTTCAAGGACGGCCTCCACCCTCTCTGCCGCCACGCTCGCATCTCTGGGCGGAGCTTCATCTCGCAGAGGAAGTTGTGACACGTCATTCTCTGTAGAGACGGAGGCGTCCATCAGAGACATGAAGGTACTGATACTTCAGTTATAAAGTACAGAGTACTGCAGGTACTGTGATACTGCAGGTACTGTGATACTTCAGTTATGAAGTACAGAGTACTGCAGGTACTGTGATACTGCAGGTACTGTGATACTGCAGTTATGAAGTACAGAGTACTGCAGGTACTGTGATACTTCAGTTATAAAGTACAGAGTACTGCAGGTACTGTGATACTTCAGTTATGAAGTACAGAGTACTGCAGGTACTGTGATACTTCAGTTATAAAGCACAGAGTACTGCAGGTACTGTGATACTTCAGTTATGAAGTACAGAGTACTGCAGGTACTGTGATACTTCAGGTACTGTGATACTTCAGTTATAAAGCACAGAGTACTGCAGGTACTGTGATACTTCAGTTATGAAGTACAGAGTACTGCAGGTACTGTGATACTTCAGTTATAAAGTACAGAGTACTGCAGGTACTGTGATACTGCAGGTACTGTGATACTGCAGGTACTGTGATACTTTAGTTATGAAGCACAGAGTACTACAGGTACTGTGATACTTCAGTTATGAAGTACAGAGTACTGCAGGTACTGTGATACTGCAGGTACTGTGATACTTCAGTTATAAAGTACAGAGTACTGCAGGTACTGTGATACTGCAGGTACTGTGATACTTCAGTTATAAAGTACAGAGTACTGCAGGTACTGTGATACTGCAGGTACTGTGATACTGCAGGTACTGTGATACTTTAGTTATGAAGCACAGAGTACTACAGGTACTGTGATACTTCAGTTATGAAGTACAGAGTACTGCAGGTACTGTGATACTGCAGGTACTGTGATACTTCAGTTATGAAGTACAGAGTACTGCAGGTACTGTGATACTTCAGTTATGAAGTACAGAGTACTACAGGTACTGTGATACTTCAGTTATAAAGCACAGAGTACTGCAGGTACTGTGATACTTCAGTTATAAAGCACAGAGTACTGCAGGTACTGTGATACTTCAGTTATAAAGTACAGAGTACTGCAGGTACTGTGATACTGCAGGTACTGTGATACTTCAGTTATAAAGTACAGAGTACTGCAGGTACTGTGATACTTCAGTTATAAAGTACAGAGTACTGCAGGTACTGTGATACTGCAGGTACTGTGATACTTCAGTTATGAAGTACAGAGCACTGCAGGTACTGATACTTCAGTTATAAAGTACAGAGTACTGCAGGTACTGTGATACTTCAGTTATGAAGTACAGAGTACTGCAGGTACTGTGATACTGCAGGTACTGTGATACTTTAGTTATGAAGCACAGAGTACTACAGGTACTGATACTTCAGTTATAAAGTACAGAGTACTGCAGGTACTGTGATACTTCAGTTATGAAGTACAGAGTACTGCAGGTACTGTGATACTGCAGGTACTGTGATACTTTAGTTATGAAGCACAGAGTACTACAGGTACTGTGATACTTCAGTTATGAAGTACAGAGTACTGCAGGTACTGTGATACTGCAGGTACTGTGATACTTCAGTTATGAAGTACAGAGTACTGCAGGTACTGTGATACTTCAGTTATGAAGTACAGAGTACTGCAGGAACTGTGATACTTCAGTTATGAAGTACAGAGTACTGCAGGTACTGTGATACTGCAGGTACTGATACTTCAGTTATAAAGCACAGAGTACTGCAGGTACTGTGATACTTCAGTTATGAAGTACAGAGTACTGCAGGTACTGTGATACTTCAGTTATAAAGCACAGAGTACTGCAGGTACTGTGATACTGCAGGTACTGTGATACTTCAGTTATAAAGTACAGAGTACTGCAGGTACTGTGATACTTCAGTTATAAAGCACAGAGTACTGCAGGTACTGTGATACTTCAGTTATAAAGTACAGAGTACTGCAGGTACTGTGATACTTCAGTTATAAAGTACAGAGTACTGCAGGTACTGTGATACTTCAGTTATAAAGCACAGAGTACTGCAGGTACTGTGATACTGCAGGTACTGTGATACTTCAGTTATAAAGTACAGAGTACTGCAGGTACTGTGATACTGCAGGTACTGTGATACTTCAGTTATAAAGCACAGAGTACTGCAGGTACTGTGATACTTCAGTTATAAAGTACAGAGTACTGCAGGTACTGTGATACTTCAGTTATAAAGTACAGAGTACTGCAGGTACTGTGATACTTCAGTTATAAAGTACAGAGTACTGCAGGTACTGTGATACTTCAGTTATAAAGCACAGAGTACTGCAGGTACTGTGATACTGCAGGTACTGTGATACTTCAGTTATAAAGTACAGAGTACTGCAGGTACTGTGATACTGCAGGTACTGTGATACTTCAGTTATAAAGCACAGAGTACTGCAGGTACTGTGATACTTCAGTTATAAAGCACAGAGTACTGCAGGTGTGATATGTTTTTAATGCTTTGTTTTCTCGTCAGTGATGATGAAATAATTTCTATTTTTATGAATGTGTTGAAATGAGACTAATGAGTATAATTTAGCTAATTATTATTATTAGTTCTTATTAATATTATTAATGAATAAATAATAATAATGCTGTGTTAGGACTCTCTGGCGGAGGCGGAGGAGAAGTACCGTAAAGCGATGGTCTCGAACGCTCAGCTTCACAACGAGAAGTCGACTCTGATGTATCAGACAGAAACTCTGAAGGAGGAGCTGAGCCACATGGAGGAGCTGCTGTGGGAGTCACGCCGTCACTGTGACGACAGGAGCAAGGTCAGAGGTCACACAGGGTTCACATGGGGTCATAGGGTCATCAGTTGTGTGTACAGACTAGCTCAGGATATAATATTAAAGCTCATAATGATGTAATGAGTTGAGTGTGTGTGTGTGTGTGTGCAGGAGCTGGAGCGGGAGCGTCAGGCTCACAGTGTCCTTCAGTTCCAGTTTAAAGAGATGAGAGAAACTGTGACACACACTGAGGAGCTGCTGACGGTCAGTGACACAACACACAACAGTCACACGGGTTATTAACACTCCTTCAGAGAACACCTGTAACTCCGCCCACCAGAGACACACCTGGAGAACACAAACTCAGAGTGGACACACACCGCGCCTCTTAAAGCTTCTTTCTTCATGCTAACATGCTAACACCCTGCCTGCTCCCTGTCCTCCTCCTCTCTGTATCTTCCTCCCTCTCCCCCTCCTTCAGGAGGTGTCTGAGCTCCGTCTGAGGAGCAGCTCTTACTGTCAGGAGGTGTCTGACCTGCAGGAGGTGCTGCAGTGGAAAGAGAAAAAGATGGCGGTACGACACCTGAGCTATGTCACATACCGTCACACTTCCTGTCTGTCTGCACACTAATGTTTCTAACCTCTGCTGCTTCCTCAACTGCACTTCCTGTTTCTTTTCTTTCCTCCTCCTCCTCCTCCTCCTCCTCCTCTTCCTCCTCAGACGTTAGAGAGGCAGAGGGAGATCTCAGACCTCGTGGGGATGGAACGTGATCGGCTCAGAGATGAGGTGGTCCGACTCAGAGAGTTGTTGAAGGTATTCAAGTCAGTGAGGTCGCTTCCCTCACCTGTGTGATGTCATCAAACATGACCTGAATATTGACGAGCATTTTTTGCTGGTTGTTTTATTTAAAAAAGGAGTCTACACATAGGGACGTCACTGCTGTGATGTCATCAAACGTCGCCTGCATCACTCAGCCTTTAACCTTTAACTCCATTTATCGATTAATGACATCACGACTTCCTCCTGCACAGAAACACGGAGTCTCCATCTCTCCTGAGGTCTCCACCAATGGGGAGGCGGCCGAGGCTGAGGATGAATCTGCCACCCGATTGGCTCAGGAGTCGTCACATGGTGGCAGAGAGAGCATGCTGGGTAAGAACTAGTTAACCTGTGCACCTGTTGGTTTTGAACACCAACAGAATGAGTGACTTCTTTAAACTGCATGCTCATGTTTGAATGTTTGAATGGACCTTTAACAGATGCATGTAATATCTGGTGTTTAATATCTTGTGACTTCAATCAACTAATCGTTCCGGATGTTTTAAAATTCATCGACCTTCTGACACGTCAGCATTGTCGTCTTCTGTAACCTCGATTCGTCTCTCGTCCAGATAAATCCTAAAACCTTTAAATTCTCCTCGTTTACATCTTTAACCAGTCAGCTGTGCTTGCTCTCCAACGTCTGCTTCGTGATCTTTCAGGGAAAGTCCAAGAACAGCAGCAAGCGGAGCAAGACGACATGAAGTACCATCGCTGTCAGACTTACCGACGCTCGCGGTCACTAAACGTCTCCTCCAGCAGAGAACAAACTAAAACGGACTCTTTCAAACAAGTGAAGAGGTCAGAAAAACTGGAGCGAACAGAACGACTTCCAGGCAGAACCAAGGCTTCAAGGAAACAAACAAGAAACAAAGGAAGTGGAAAGGATCCGACCAAGAAATCTAAAATCAGACAGGACCGAGATGAACGAGTTAGAAAACAGATGAACAAACGAGGAAGTTGTGTTCAGACGTGCGAGTCTAAATCTGTCGTCGGCCGGTCACTTGTTGATGATGAGGCCTGTAAAGGAACAACCAAACCTCACAGTGAGTCTGGAGTGAAATCGTCCGTAGCGTCCACCCAGGATGTCACGGGCATGGAGTCCACCCAGGATGTCACGGACATGGAGTCCACCCAGGATGTCACAGGCATGGAGTCCACCCAGGATGTCACAGACATGGAGTCCACCCAGGATGTCACAGGCATGGAGTCCACCCAGGGTGTCACAGACATGGAGTCCACCCAGGATGTCACGGGCATGGAGTCCACCCAGGATGTCACAGACATGGAGTCCACCCAGGATGTCACAGGCATGGAGTCCACCCAGGATGTCACAGGCATGGAGTCCACCCAGGATGTCACAGGCATGGAGTCCACCCAGGATGTCACGGACATGGAGTCCACCCAGGATGTCACAGACATGGAGTCCACCCAGGATGTCACAGGCATGGAGTCCACCCAGGATGTCACAGGCATGGAGTCCACCCAGGATGTCACAGGCATGGAGTCCACCCAGGATGTCACAGGCATAGAGTCCTCTTATGACGACCAAATCTGTAAAAGTCAAACTGATGTGGGAGAAACTCAACGGTTCGTGCGTCAGTCAGAAAGAGAAGCAAAATGTGTAAATCAGTCTTCACCTGTTCGCAGAGCTTCACCTGGAAGAGTCCACAGATCAAAACTGGTTCCTCCTCGACCTCTTGAAGACATGATACTGGATAACAAGGCGATGGTGTCGGGTATCAAAAATCAGACGGTTCAACAACACACTCCGACTCCAGAGAAACCAGAAGCACAAGGTGCAGTCATGACAGAGGATGAGTCTCCATCTTCAGATCGGGATTTTTTACCAAAGTGTTCGTCTGCTGTTGGTCAGATCTGTGAGAATCAAGAGAGAGATGTAAACACAGGCAGGGGTGTCACCTGTGCAGAAGGTAGAGCTCTGCTTGATGTTTCAGCTTGTTGTGAAAAACACAATAAAGGAAATGAGTTTAGTTCTCCGACATCAGTGGACCATCTGAAAAATAATGAATGTGTCGACAGGAGGGCTGAGAAAGATGATGATGGATGTCCTGACGATGAAGATAAAGTCCTCACAGATAATGAGAAGGCTGTACAGGTAAGTACGACCTCTGGGAGTCTGGTGCAGAAACAGCAGACAGGTTCAGAGAGTCTGGGAGGTACCCAACATGAAGCCTCGAAGAACAAGGGTGCCATCAGCAGCTCTGGTGTTTCAGCAGAGGAAAAGATCTGTGGAGAACAGTCTGACACACATGAGAACCTTGAGTACAGGTGTAGTAATGAAGAGGAACGTCCCCAATGCAACAGCGAGACAGGAACACCTCAGTCCTCAGCTCTGTCAGCGTCAGCTGTGGAGAAGCTGAAGGACTGCAGCCGTTTGGAAAAGAGGATTCACACCATGATGAGAGGGTTTGTTGAAACTCAAGGTTTCACATCTGAACTCTCGAAGGTCGTGGGATCTCTTCATCGGTGGATTTCAGATTTAGAGGAAACGCTAAAGATCTTTGAAGAAGATATGTCGGATCAGAGTCATACAGCTGATGGAGATTGGACAGGCCAAATGATGAGTATCGAGGTCACCAGGGAGGACGAATCCTTGAAGGACGTTCCTGAAGACACTTTTGAAGAGAGTTCAGATCAGAGAGCTGCTGGACGTTCAGCAAATATCAAAGACCGTTCAGTGTCACGAATGATGGAAGGAGTTTCTGTGGAGGTTCATCCTCAAACCTCGGATGTTTCTGTGGACCTAGAGGATGTTTATGAAGTTCAGGATCTTTCAGCAAGTGATGACCACAGAGCAGCAGAAGAAACCCCAGACACCATTTCTATCATTCCCAACTTTACAGAGGAAGTCATTCCATCGTCTCCGGAAGGAAAGACGGGGGCGAATTATGAGGACCTAGAAGAAATGCAAAGTCAGAGCGATCCAAAGCTGACCAGCTGCTCTGAGGGATTTGTATTTGTGGAATCTTTCTTTGCTGAAGCTGCAGAAACCAAGATTTTTCACACTCCTGTTGTTGAGACACAACTCAAACATTATCAAACATTATCGCTGAACCCTCCTGCTGCTCAGAGGTCAAAGGTCAGACGGCTCCTAGAAGTAACTGCACATGAAATCAAGGCCATGGCTCTCCCTGAGTTGGTGTTGAACCTTCATGAAGGACGAATTGACGAAGATCAACTGTTTGACGAGTCGACGGGATCAAACACTGAGGATGTGGAGGAGCTGTCAGCCGCAGATGTGGACAGCTGTGAGGAGGTAGACGAGGAGGCAGAACAGCAACCAGCAATGCAACAATATCAGTCGGAGACAGAAGGTGTGTCTGAAGATGTGGAGGTGGTTCCAGGTGTGAGCAGCGAGAAACTCTGGAGAGGAAGGAAAGGAATCCGAGTGGGGAGCAGGAAACACAAACCTGCCTGTAAGATTTCATAGAACAAGAAAGAACTTCCTGCGGGTTATTCCTGACGTCATCAGGAGATCTCGTTTTATTTTGAAGGTGCAAGTTACCGTAACCTCTAAATATCTCTACACCATGTGCTTTATCTGGTCTCATCTGTACTAAAGCAAAAAGTGTGATGTGGCTGGGAGCGGGCACTTCCTGAGTCTGAGCTGAAAGTCCAAACACAGCATGTAACAGAGTCAGCCTGTTTGCTGTTGGTTCAGAATAAAGGTTTGTTTTTACCTCTCAGCTGCTTCTCCTCTGATCGCTCTCATTTATCAAATCACATTTCAATAAACATTTATTCCATCAGCGTCTTCAATGTTTCTTATTTTTACTCTCTGAGCCTCTGTGACAAACTCGGATTCTGATGGAGAGCTCCATGCTGCCCTGTATTCACCTGCAGCACACAATCTGTGCATCTGATTGGTCGCTGCAGCAGAGGCTCTGCTGATCGGTCGCTTGGTGTTTCAGCTCAGATTTATTTATGTATTTAGACCCAGGACTCCATCAACTTCACTACATTTATTATTATTTCTGCAATTAATGTTTCAATTCAATTTGTTTGTGATTTCCTGTTCACAATTTTATTTATTTCATTCATTGTATTACTTTGATTTAATTCTGATTTCTTTGGAGAGCATGTTGGCGCTCAAATGTTGGATTGTCGGTATTTAAAGTAAAAGTTTAAATAGTTTTATTCTGTATTTATTAACATGTAAAATAATCCTATGTGAATTAACCTGCGATATTAAATCATTCTGACCACCAGAGGGCAGACAAACATTTTATATTATGTCTTTACGTTAAGTTTTGTTTTTTGACATTTTTACTTTTCACTAACACATTCTAACATAACATAATGTATAAATATTATAACATAATATATAAACATAACATAATATAATATGCATAAATATTATAACACAATATTATATATAAACATTATAACAATAATATAATATATAAACATTATAACACAATATAATATATAAATATTATAATACAATATTATATATAAACATTATAACATAATATAATATATAAACATTATAACATAATATTATATATAAATATTATAACACAATATTATATATAAATATTATAACACAATATTATATATAAACATTATAACATAATATAATATATAAATATTATAACATAATATTATAATAAACATAAAATAATATAATATATAAACATTATAACACAATATAATATATAAATATTATAACACATTATATATAAATATTATGACACAATATTATATATAAATATTATAACAATATTATAATAAACATTATAACATAATATAATATATAAATATTATAACATAATATTGTATATAAACATTATAACATAATATATCCATATTATAACATAATATAATATATAAATATTATAACATAATATAATGTATAAACATTATAACACAATATTATAATAAACATTATAACATAATATAATATATAAACATTATAACATAATATTATAATAAACATTATAACATAATATAATATATAAACATAACATAATATAATATATAAATATTATAACATAATATAATATATAAACATTATAACATAATATAATATATATAAATATTATAACACAATATTAAATATAAACATTATAACATAATTTAATATATAAACATTATAACATGATATAATATATATAAATATTATAACACATTATATATAAACATTATAACATAATTTAATATATAAATATTATAACATAATATAATATATAAACATTATAACATAATATATATAAATTTTATAACACAATATTATATATAAACATTATAACATAATATAATATATAAATATTATAACATAATATAATATATAAACATAACATAATTTAATATATAAACATTATAACATAATATTATATAAAAATTACACAATATTATATATAAATATTATGACACAATATTATAATAAACATTATAACATAATATAATATATAAACATAACATAATATTATTATATAAACATTATAACACAATATTATATATGAATATTATGACACAATATTATATATAAACATTATAACATAATATAATATATAAATATTATAACATAATATTATAATAAACATTATAACATAATATAATATATAAATATTATAACATATTATATATAAACATTATAACATAATATATAAATATTATAACATAATATTATATATAAATATTATAACACAATATTATATATAAACATTATAACATAATATAATATATAAATATTATAACATATTATATATAAACATTATAACATAATATATAAATATTATAACATATTATATATAAATATTATAACACATTATATATAAACATTATAACATAATATTATATATAAATATTATAACACATTATATATAAACATTATAACATAATATTATATATAAATATTATAACACAATTTCATATATGAACATTATAACATAATATAATATATCAATATTATAACACATTATATATAAACATTATAACATAATATAATATATCAATATTATAACACAATATTATATATAAACATTATTACATAATATAATATATCAATATTATAACACATTATATATAAACATTATAACATAATATAATATATCAATATTATAACACATTATATATAAACATTATAACATAATATAATATATCAATATTATAACACAATATTATATATAAACATTATAACACAATATAATATATAAATATTATAACACAATATTATAATAAACATTATAACACAATATAATATATATAAACATAACATAATATTATAATAAACATTATAACATAATATAATATATAAATATTATAACATAATATAATATATATAAATATTATAACATAATATATAAACATTATAACATAATATATAAACATTATAACACAATATTATATATATATTATAACACAATATTATAATAAACATTATAACACAATATAATATATATAAACATAACATAATATTATAATAAACATTATAACATAATATAATATATAAATATTATAACAATATAATATATATAAATATTATAACATAATATATAAACATTATAACACAATATTATATATAAATATTATAACACAATATTATATATAAACATTAAAACATAATATAATATATAAATATTATAACATATTATATATAAACATTATAACATAATATAATATAGAAATATTATAACATAATATAATATATAAATATTATAACATAATATTATATATAAACATTATAACATAATATAATATAGAAATATTATAACATAATATAATATAGAAATATTATAACATAATATTATATATAAACATTATAACATAATATAATATAGAAATATTATAACATAATATAATATAGAAATATTATAACAATATTATATATAAACATTATAACATAATATAATATAGAAATATTATAACATAATATAATATAGAAACATTATAACATAATATTATTATATAAACATTATAACATAATATTATATATAAATACTATAACAATATAATATGACTGTGGTTGTGTTGCAGAACTGCGGCTGAAGAAACTGTTCGAGGAGAGAGAGACTTTACAGGATCAGGTGACGCTTTCAGAAATCTGAACTTTAAATATTTTTTGAACTTGAATCAGTTTCTGATTTTTAGTTTTTCCTGTTTGTGCAGGTGAGGCTGTTAACGTCTCAACTGGAGCAGAAGAACGGGACTGACCGAGACCCAGAGGGGGACGGGCTGCAGAACGGGCTGGACTCTCACATCCTGGACCTGCAGAGTGAGTCCTCCAAGTTCTTCTTCTGCGTCTTTGATGTTTGTTTTCATCTCTTCTTCTTCTGCGGCTGTGATGTTTGTTTTCATCTCTTCTTCTTCTGCGTCTTTGATGTTTGTTTTCATCTCTTCTGCGTCTTTGATGTTGGTTTTCATCTCTTCTTCTGCGTCTTTGTTTTCGTTGTCTTTGTGTTCTTCTTGTCCCGTCTTGTTTTTCGTCTTTGCTGTTTTTGATTTCTCTCTCCTGAACGTGTTTTTAAACTTTGTCTACAAACATTTTCTCTCGTGTCTAAAGTTTTGTCACGTCAAACAGCAGCACGACATAAACTTCAATCGTTTGGTGTGTTGTCCTTCAGGAGACGCCAACAGACAGATCAGCGATCTCAAGTTCAAACTGGTGAAGTCAGAACAGGAAGTGACCACCCTGGAACAGAATGTGAGTGTCCTCCAGATCACTTCTGTAATTTGCTCTGAAGTGAAAAACTTGAAGACTTTGATTTGTTACCTTTAACCTTTAACCTTTAACGTCAGACATACGTCATGATCAGCTCTTTATCTGAGTGAATGTTCTAGAAAAACGTCCCGGAGATCAGAAACTAAATATTCTGTAAATATTTCAAACTCAGAATTTCATTTGACTTCTGGCTGATCAGTTTGTTTTTATTTTGAACTCTACGATGACAAGTCAAAGCACAGAGGACGTTCTCATAGAGTCCTATAGGAGGGCAAACACGCTCAGTGTCTCTCTGACGCAGGTGATCCGACTGGACGGTCAGGTGACTCGATACAAGTCAGCGTCAGAAAACGCAGAGAAGATCGAAGACGAGCTGAAGGTGGAGAAGAGGAAACTGCAGAGAGAGGTGAGACGTCTGCCTGTCTGTCTGCCTGTCTATTAAACTGTGCTCTGTCTGTCTGCCTGTCTGTCTGCCTGCCTGTCTATTAAACTGTGCTCTGTCTGTCTGCCTGCCTGTCTGTCTGCCTGCCTATTAAACTGTGTTCTGTCTGTCTGTCTGTCTGTCTGTCTGTCTGCCTGCCTGTCTGCCTATTAAACTGTGCTCTGTCTGTCTGCAGCTCCGCACGGCTCTGGACCGGGTGGAGGAGCTGGAGGTGAGTAACCTCCACCTGTCCAAGCGTCTGGATAAGATGAAGGCTAACAGGAGCGCCCTCCTGGCCCAGCAGTGACGCCATGTTTCATCAGCTTGCAGCGCTGGGGGGCGGAGCTTCTAAACACACCATCACCATCTGAAGAGACTGAGCGGTCCATCCATCGACGTGTTTGAACAGTCACGTCTGTCATGGAGTTCTGAGATCCTGTGGTCCTTGAACACAGCACACGTCTCAGCTGGGTGGAGTTCAGCACAAAAACACTCTCCCTGTCCTGAGCTTCAAACTAACGCTAATGCTAATGCTAATGCTAATGCTAAAGCTAAATCAGCCTAACGTCTGCCCCTTAACAAGTCCTTCCTGTCTTTATCGAGTCCCTAAACATGTCAGGTCATGTGATCTGGTCCAATAAGTTAGCAGCCTTTTTAAAGACTTGGTAAAAAACAGAAACGAGTCGTTCGAGTCGTTTGTTCCCTCAAATGACTCTGTTTACTGTCATTAGTTTTCTTCCGTCTGCAGTATGTGTTCAGTCCTCTAACAATCATACGGATCAATAACTCACATGATCAACAGATCACTCATCTTTGTTGACAGACAGTAAATATTAACCTTGTGGGGGTAAACTCCACCCGGTGTGTAAACCCAGGTGTGTAAAACAAACACTACATCTGCCTCCCCAACATCCAGCTCCTCCATGTGTATGACCTGTGGCACCGCCTCTCCTCACCACGCGGGGGCGCCGTTTCCCTCAGAGACATCGATCAGATCGTTTTAAATCTTTATTTTGGTTCTTGGTGGTTTTTGTTCCTTCTTTCATCATATTTTCTAATCCTTTTATTTTGAAAGGCACTGGTTTCCTGTGGAGCGTTATGATACTTATTTTGGTGTTTTTGTGACTGGGGTTTGGTGGGGCTGGATGTGACACAGACTGTAGATCAGTTTGAAGTTTTGAGTTTTTTATTCATGTTTCTGTTTCATGAAGAACAAAAAGTAAAAAATGTTTTATTCAGCACGAGAAGAAAAAACATCATTACAGCGTAAGCCCCGCCCACCTTGTTCCTGTTCAGGTAACAGAGGGGGTGGGGCCATCTGTGTTCATGTGTGTATTGTTTCAGACTCTGTAAAATCACCAGCTGTCATCATTGATTCTCTGAGTCTGAAACAGCAATCTGCTCCGAGTGCAGACTGACAACTGCTGAATGTGACTCGCACCTGCAGAGGTGACCCTGTGATGGAAGAGACACTTGGCTGTAACCTGACGAGTCATCAGGACGCTTCAGCATGTGACTGTGACGAGTCTGGACTCGAGTCGTTTCTCTGCTGCAGAGTAAAAACGGATCAAACTGAATGTTTTCACGTTGACAGGAAGTAAAAATGGTTCGACTTAAGAATCGCAATAACTTTTATTTTGAAAGTACGGGTCAGCAGATGATACACGGTTGGTATCTTCACAGTTGCCATGGGGACGGGACCCGGACAACCGTCGCCCTGGTGACAGTATTAGTGGTTGTTTGTCTGAGGATGAATGTGATTGGTGGAAACCTTCATGTGTTCTTGACTATTGAGACGAAGATATTAAACTGATCAGACCTCTCACTCCGAGTCAGATCTTTGATCATTTTGTTTGAATTTATTAATCAACAATAAAAACAGATTCATCAATAATTAAATTAATGATTATTAGTTCTAATTGATGTCAGGTGATCAAAGCTGCAGCAGTTTGTTTCATTTCATTAAAATAGTTAAAGAAGCAGATTAAAAACATAAATGATCATAAATTAAATATTAACGTGTTCATCATTTAAATCCTTTTGATTAAATATTTACTGAATATTCTGTGAAATATGAAACGCGTTCAAAAGCGCCTTTCAGATACTACTGTGACATCAGCTCAGCTTTTAGCCACATGCTAATGCTATGCTAGCAAGATTTAAAGTAAATAACATTGTGTATGGTTGACACAGTAAACACGAGTTGACAGTTTGTTAAGCTAACAGTACACAAATAAATAAATCCATCATGGCGTCCTACCTTCCTGCTGCTGGGCAGTCACGTGGTCAGAGTCTCGTGAGGCACGAGCATCACACATTGGAAACCTATGCAGGCTAAGGTTAGCACTGCTATCTCTACCAGTTCTGCCTGTGACGTCACAGCGGAGGTCTCCGCGTGCGGCTGCGTGATTGTACGGTGATCAGTGATCTCTGCTCTTCGTCCTCTTCAGTCGTTTTCTTTCAGCTCATACACGTGAAACCGTCACACATGCTGCTTCCGGTTTCCGCCGTCACCTGAGCTCTCTGCGAGCATCACGAGAGGATCATGGGAGAGGTAGTCCATTAAAAAGAAGAGTCTAGTCAGCTTTCGGCCTGTGTAACGGGTGTTACTTGACCGTGAGAAAGACAGGTAACGAGCTGTCACTCAAAGCCAGGAGTCCCACGTGAGCAGAAGAGGCGACAGAAAGATCAACACGTCCTTAAAACGGTCAAATTTTACATGAGGTTTGGTTACAGGAGATTAGGTTGTTTTAATGTAAATTTCACTTTATACGTTTTTATTAAAGGATTTTTTAAGCATAAAAAGTTTTACTGTCTGTTATTTTAGTTTAGATTAGTCATGTTTATTTCGAATATGTCAATAAAAACAAACAATTCTGCAATTTAAAATGATAGAGAAAGACATACAAAGTGACTAACATTAAAATAGCAAAAAAGGGGCAAAAAACAAAAACAAAACAGACAGAAACTTAACATATCCGAACGGGAGTGAGAAGAAGTAAACCTTATCTACTCTCACCCCTCTTGTAGTGACTTACAATAATTAATTAATTACATGTTGACTTCCGTGCTTACAGTACTACTCTTATAAAAATATACTATTCAATTTTATATAAAAAGGAAAGAAAAAAAACGCATAGACATCCATATCATATACTTTACAAGATTCTATCCTAATTAACACAAGTATAACACAACAAAATGTTTACACAATATACCTACATACACAACAACTCTTGATATTACGGCTCCCTGTATCTTGTGATCATCATACTTTTGGACCGTGCTTTGAACTGATGGATGCTTGGACATTGCTCTTGTTCCTCACTCAGACTGTTCCACAGTTTTACAGCAGCAGTGATGCACAAAAACCTTTCATGGTGAAACTTCTGTTCAGTATTTTGGAACTGAATTCTCCCCTCAAATTATAACCCCCCTCACGCTCATGAAACCAGTTTTGAATGTTTGCTGGTAGCTGATGGGTCTTAGCCTTGTACATAATTATTGCCGTTTGATTTGCAACTATGTCGGTGAATTTGAATAATTGAGACTGTAGAAATAGTGTGTGTGTTCCAGATGGCCGACCTTGTGGATGGTCCTTATTGCTCTCTGTTGAAGAATGATTAGTGACTGTAATGAACTTTTATAGTTCTTACCCCAAACTTCAGCACAATAATGTAAATATGACAAGACTAGGGAACAGCATAGAGTGTGGAGTGACTAAATTATTATTATTAATTTACATTTGTATTCTTTTAAATGTTAAAAAAGTTTAAAATCTTTAATGTATATTATTAGTTATTGGTTAATAATCTTTAACATTTTTAATGATAAAATGTAGAGTGTTCATGATTCTCCTTGAATAAGTCATTTTATCATTTTTTATCTAAATCAAAGACTGTATAAAAAGATGGACGACATGACGGCTCCCTAATAGTGAAGCCAAACCCTCTCTATCGCCCCCTGCTGATTGGCTGCTGTAGAGGTCATAAAGCCCGCCTCTGGGCAGTCTGGGAGCAGACAGGTTTAGGTGTGGGCTCTCGGCTGTGTTCAGGTGTGAACACATGGTTTTACAGCACAGACTGAGAGGAGGACAATCACACCTACATCCTGCTGACGAACTCTGAACCCGGTGAGTAAAAACCTTTGAATAACTGATCAGTTCATGCTAATCGTTAGCTGGCTAACACACAGCTAGCTAGCTAAACTGTTGGAGCAGGCGAGCGGTCTGTGAGGCTGAGACTGAACCAGCCCGTGTTTCAGACGGTTCATTACACAGAGCTGTGACTCAGTGTTTCAGCAGCACTGTGCTAGTGTACGGCTAACGGCTATGGCTAACGGCTAACTTGCAGAGCGTCTGTTTAGCTGCTGTCCGTGCAGACAGAGCTGAGCCGTGTTAGCAGACGTTACGGAGGCTGATTTTACAAACACAGAAAGATAAAGTGTTTAAATCCAGAGAGCAAACGTTCATCTGACAACCAACACGTGATTTGAATATATACCATCACAGCTAAACGAGTACAAAGAGCGGAGCCTCGCTCAGGTCAGACACTGAGAAACAATATGAAATATCAGTGTGAGAGATGATCAGGGAGCTTCGACGACAGCATTCAAATAATCAGTGTTTGATGCGTCGTCTGGACGCGTCTCCAGAAACAACGGTTCGTCAAAACCAGCGTGCAGGCTAACGGCTAACAGCTAACAAAAAGAGATGAAAGAAGTACTTAAATCTATTAATTAAATAAAAGTAGTCCTAGCACGGTGTACAAGAACTGTCACATGACAAAATCCTGAAACTCCTGAAATATAAAAAGTATCAGGATCAGAATATTCTTCAGGTAGGGGAGAGCGGGGAAGAAGGGACAGAGGCCACTGTGAACTAAACATTCATTCAGGACTTGTTAAACTATAAAATCAAAATACATCTACATACAATACATGTGCAGCTGTCTGCCTGGTGTATGTGAGCCTTCTGAGGACAGTACGATTGGCTGTCAGGTGAGTCCCAGTCCAAGGAGACATTCTCTCTGGTTCCTGTGGAGGCCACAGTAAAAGACACGTTCATCATGACTCCCAACAACCTCGCCCATCTTGGCCTCTGCTGCCCAGCCCCACAGAACTTCCCCCAGTCCTGTCTGGTCTCCAGTCGGCGTCCCGGCTGAGTCCGGACCCCGTCAACCAGTCGGCTCTTGTCCCTGTCGGCCTGAATCCACCTTTGATCTTCTTTGCGGACTTCCAGCCAGGCTTCCTGCAAGCTGCCCAGCTGAGTCCTGTCCCTGGAGAGCTGCAGCAACAGTTCCCTTTCCCTCGCTGAGCTTCTCCAGAGACTCCTGATCCGTCATTTATGGCCACATCTGACCTGAGGGTGATTCTGCCTCAATTACTGACCCCCTGATAGGCTCTGTGTCTCTGTTCAGCCCCCGCCCGTCCTCCAGAGAGGCCGTCTGCCTGGTCAGCTCGCTGCTTGTCCCACGGAGAGCTCCTGCTCCACCTCTGTCCAGCATCCAGGCTGTTTGAACCGCAGCACCACGAATAAAAACATGCTGTCATGTTCCTGTGAGGGGATGAAACCTGGTGCAGCAGCTCTGTGAGCAACTCTAAAACTCATAACCAGCAACAGCAACACAAACAACTGCATCAACAGACTGTTTCTCAGAGAAGGCAGGAAATCCAACAGCAATTGAGCCAGTGAACGCATCACCACAGATGTCCTTTATTTCTCTGATGCACTTTAACATTTATCTGAAACAGCTGAAAAAAACTGGTTAAAACGTGAAGTTCTGTTTAAACTTCTGTTTGTTAAAAACATGAACTTTGACCTTTATTGACATTATTGAACAGCAATCATTAAACCTTCACTTGTTCTGTGAAGAAGAGACTTTATACAAATCAAACTACAGACAACAAGTGAGGAACAAACGTGTCAGAGTTCATCAGCCGTCGATGCATTCATGAAAAACTGACTGATGGATGTGAAGGAGAAACACGTCACAATGTCTCTGAATCACTGAAATGATTTCATACAGCGGTCAGATGATCACACTGACAGGTGATGTGAAACCCTGACCCTGTTCAGACCGAACTGACGTTCAGCAGAGAGACTCTCGCTCCTACAGAGAACACAGAGTGACTGAGGGACCAGAAGAACCAGGCATGAAGAAGCGCTGATCAAAGAACCCAGAGATAAACCCAAACCCAGGATACAGAGGTTCAGTGAAGGAGGTGCTGAAGGTGTGGAGGTGGATCAGAGTGTCAGAGGAGACTCTGTAGAAGGACAGAGTGCCAGCAGGACAGTCCACATACACTGCTACTCTGACAGAGGAGGAGGAGGAGGAGGAGGTGATGGATATCCTCTCTTTGTTGTGGTAGACATAGAAACCACTCTTAGAGCAGAGCAGACTCCAGGACTGATCATTCTCTCCAAACTTACATTTATCTCTGCCTCCTTTCCTGCTGATTCCTCTGTAACTCACTGATACATAAACATCTCCTCTGCACTCGACCTCCCAGTAACAGCGACCAGTCAGACCAGTCCGACACAGCAGCTGAGAACACTCAAACCTGTCTGCATGATCAGGATAGGACTGATCCTCCTCCACATGTGTCGCCTTCCTGTTGTCCTCAGACAGTTGGATCTTTTTGTTGACTGTGTTTATGTCGAGTGTGAGCTCACAGGAGTCTGATGGAGAGAACGAGACGGCTTCAGTTATTGACAGTTTGATGATGTCACAGTTTGATGATGTCACAGTTTGATGATGTCACAGTTTGAGGAAGGTTGAATACTTACACTTCCTCAGACCTGGTCTCAACCATCGGACTCCAGCAGACTCCACCCTGAAAGGAGGAGGGGTCAGATCAGCACATCCTCTCACAGCATCAAACACAGACCTCACATCACTCTATACAAACATACTGTCAGGATGATGGGGGATGGGACGCAATCGCAGACCCAGGGTGTCTTAAAGTTATCCCAGAGGGACAACCACAAAAATCACAAGCGATTACATGGGAGAGGGGAAAAACCAAAATAATAATCTAAGAACAAAACAAACTCCCTTCACAAAATAATGTTCGATAAGGGGAAACTAAACTTTTAGGGTGACTCAGGAAACACTTCAAAGAGCACAATGGCTGCCAATGATGCCTTAAAAGACACACACAAAGGCTGGGGTAGAAAAGATCGACCCAGCACCAACAAACTACTCGAGAGAAAACTAGACATGGTCAGCAAAGCACACAGAAAGGGAAAACACTCAGAGAACCTCTCAGTGCCTCTGATGGGGAGATAATGAGTCAGGACGGAGCACTGGAACCCAACGATATATGAAGGCTTCCCATACCTGGTCTAAATTAGGGGCAGTTAGACACACACACCTGGCCCTGCACTGAGCTGATTCCCTCAACAAGACCTCTGTTCATCATGAACTGCAGCTAACCCGAACCCTGTTTATTGTGAAGATGATGTTCACTACTGTTGTTACACACTGATTGTGTCAGGGCTCAGCCTTAGAGATAGGGTAAGGAGCTTGGACATCTGGGGGGAGCTCGGAGTAGAGCCGCTACTCCTTTGCATCGAAAGGAGCCAGTTGAGGTGGTTTGGGCATCTGATTAGGATGCCTCCTGGGCGGAGGAGGCTGGTTCGGTGGAGGCAGAAGCAGCAGCAGTGGTGTAGCAGGAATGATTGAGAGGAAGTTGCATGTAAAGGGGCCACTTTCTTGTGAGAAGCTGTGATTGGTGTAATCAGCAGGCTGTCAGCTGATTACAGCTGGGCAGTATGACTTCTGTGTCCTGCATGAACGAACATGAAGCTTCATTATCCAAACTTCACCCAAAAAGACAGAGCACATGTCTCCAGCTCTTCCTCCACTATCACACTGACTGTCTGTGGCTGCAGCAGGACTCCTCATACCTGAGACGGTTCAGATTCCAGAGTGGATCCTCCAGCCCAGCAGACAGCAGCTTCACTCCTGAGTCTCCTGGATGATTGTAGCTCAGGTCCAGCTCTCTCAGGTGGGAGGAGCTCAGAGCTGAGGCCAGGGAAGCACAGCCTTCCTCTGTGATCAGACAGCCGGAGAGCCTGCACACGCACACACACACACACACACACACACACACACACACACACACACACACACACACACACACTTCAGGTCATCTGAGCTCACTGCTTTGTCTGATACAAAAACAAACTGTCTTCAGTAAGTAAATGTTTTACTGAAGTGTAAATAAGTGAAGCTTATTATGCAGTCACCACAGACTGTATAAAAAGATGGCCGACATGACAGCTCCCTAACAGTGAAGCCAAACCCTCTCTATCGCCCCCTGCTGGCTGGCTGCAGTATAGCTCATAAAGTCCGCCTCCTCCATGTTAACAGATGGGACATGAGTCAAACTATAAAATTAAAATACACGTCAAATACATTTTCCTCAAACATGGTTTCTGTCATTATAGTTAGTTCTTATCCTGCTGATTTATGTCACAGTGTTCATTTTTCTGACAAGTTTACTTTTAATGATTCCGCCTACTAGTCAAGTTGAAGTTACATTTCTGTCTGTGTAGACTCCAGATGTTACAGTGACACTTGACCTTTGACTACCAAAATCTACTCATCCTTGAGTCCAAGTGGACATTTGTGCCAAAATGTCAAGAAATTCCTTCAAGGCATTCCTGAGATATCGTGTTCACAAGAATGGGAAGGATATGAGATCAAAGTGACTTTGACCTTTGAACTTTTGACCACCAAATTCGAATCAGATCATCCTTGCATCCAAGAGGACAATCGTGCCAAATTTGAAGAAATTCCCTCAAGGCGTTTGTGAGATAACACGTTCACAAGAATGAGACGGACGGACGGACAACCCGAAAACATAATGCCTCCGCACGGACGATAGCCGTGGCCGGGGGTGTGGCCTCATGATTGACAGCTCTGTGGACAAATGGGGCTCCTGCAGTGTTCTGTTCCCGAGTAGCATAGTAGAGGAGGAACGGCGAGAGGAGACGTAACTAACACTAACACTACAGTCACTGAACTTTCCATCAGCGTGAATATCTGCTTCAGACCGACACGAGAAACTGCTCTGCTGTTACAAATGCCGGCGTGCGGAATCCTTGATGGGGTTTTTCAGTCAGTGAAGTAAAGCGTGTGTTTTGGTTAGCGGAATCGGTTACGGTGGCTCTACCTGCCGATCTCTACAGTGAGAGCAGATGGAGACGCGTCATCCATCTATATATACATTCATTGGTAGAGACGTATCATTTAACACAGTTCTCTGACCTTACCAAAGAGTATTCAGATTACAGTTTAGATTCTCCAGCCCAGCAGACAGCAGCTTCACTCCTGAGTCCCGCAGGTCGTTGTTGCTCAGGTCCAGCTCTCTCAGACTAGAGGACTGGGAGCTGAGGACTGAGGACAGAGCTCCACAGCTTATCTCTGAGAGGTTACAGCCACTCAGCCTGGAGAAATGATGCAAAGGTAAAAGACAAGTAGAAAGTATTCTCTCCTGCTGATCTTAAGGTTGAGTTTTAGTCAAAGGGTAAATATGAATGTGCTTACAGAGCTTTGTTGGAGGCTTTGACCACTGGCAGCAGCCTCAGAAGAGCCTCCTCTGAAGCAGAGTACTTCTTCAGGTCAAACACGTCCAGATCTTTCTCTGATGACAGTAAGATGAAGACCAGAGCTGACCACTGAGCAGGAGACAGTTTCTCTGTGGAGAGACTTCCTGATCTCAGGGACTGTTGGATCTGCTCCACTAGAGAGCGATCGTTCAGCTCATTCAGACAGTGGAACAGATTGATGCTTTTCTCTGCAGACAGATTCTCACTGATCTTTGTCTTGATGTACTCGACTGTTTGCTGATTGGTCCGTGAGCCACTTCCTGTCTGTGTCAGCAGACCTCGTAGCAGAGTTTGGTTGGTCTCTTGTGAAACACCGAAGAGGAAGCGGAGGAACAAGTCCAGGTGTCCGTTTGGACTCTGTAAGGCCCGGTCCACTGCACTCTGGTAGAAACATGTCTCTGCAGATTCATGATGAATTCTTTGTTCTTCTGACATCAGATTGACTCCAGAGTTGATGAACGTCAGATGGACATGAAGAGCAGCCAGAAACTCCTGAACGCTCAGGTGGACGAAGCAGAACACCTGGTGCTGGTACAGTCCTCTCTCCTCTATAAAGACCTGTGTGAACACTCCTGAGTACACTGAGGCTGCTCTGATATCGATGCCACACTCTGTCAGGTCTGACTCATAGAAGATCAGGTTTCCTTTCTGCAGCTGCTCAAAAGCCAGTTTTCCCAGAGACTCAATCATCTTCCTGCTCTCTGGACTCCAGTGTTGATCTGTCTCAGCTCCTCCTTCATACTTGATGTTCTTCAGTTTGGTCTGAACCACCAGGAAGTGGATGTACATCTCAGTCAGGGTCTTGGGCAGCTCTCCTCCCTCTCTGGTCTTCAACATGTCCTCCAGAACTGTAGCAGTGATCCAGCAGAAGACTGGGATGTGGCACATGATGTGGAGGCTTCGGGATGTCTTGATGTGGGAGATGATTCTGCTGGCCTGCTGCTTCTTCTTTCTGAATCTCTTCCTGAAGTACTCCTCCTTCTGAGGGTCAGTGAACCCTCTGACCTCTGTCACCACGTCAACACACTGAGGAGGGATCTGATTGGCTGCTGCAGGTCGTGTGGTTATCCAGAGGCAAGCAGAGGGAAGCAGTTTCCCCCTGATGAGGTTTGTCAGCAGCACATCCACTGAGGTGGACTCTGTGACATCAGTCAGGATCTCATTGTTGAGGAAGTTCAGAGGAAGTCGACACTCATCCAGACCGTCAAAGATGAACACAACCTGGAACTCTTCAAACCTGCAGATTCCTGCTTCTTTGGTTTCAGTGAAGAAGTGATGAACAAGTTCCACCAAGCTGAACTTCTTCTCTTTCAGCACATTCAGCTCTCTGAAGGTGAAGGGAAACATGAACTGTATGTCCTGGTTGGCTTTGTCTTCAGCCCAGTCCAGAGTGAACTTCTTTGTTAAGACTGTTTTCCCAATGCCAGCCACTCCCTTTGTCATCACTGTTCTGATTGGTCCATCTCTTCCAGGTGAGGCTTTAAAGATGTCTTCTTGTCTGATGGTTGTTTCTGGTCTGTCTGGTTTCCTGGATGCTGATTCGATCTGTCTGACCTCATGTTCGTCATTGACCTCTCCAGTCCCTCCCTCTGTGATGTAGAGCTCTGTGTAGATCTGATTCAGAAGGGTTGGATTTCCTGCTTTAGCGATCCCCTCAAACACACGCTGGAACTTCTCCTTCAGGTTAGACTTCAGTTTACGTCGACAAACTTTAGGACTTTCTGAATAAACGCACAAGAAGTAAAATCAACAAGTCATTAATGATAAAAGTATGTTAATATAATTCCCCTAAAGAATGCATCTACAGACACTTTGCCTCCCTCTCTGGTGACATGAATACTTCTTCCATTTCAGCATCATGTTAAACTCTCTTACTGCTCTGCAGACGCTCAGCCAGCTCCTCCTGCTTCATCCTCTTCAGGAAGTCCACTGTGAGCTTCAGAAGCGCCTCTCTGCTGCTCCTCCTCTGCTCTGCCTCCTCACAGTGGAACTCCTCCTCATCCTCCCTCTGACTCTCTAAGCATTCTGGGTAATCTGAAGTCAGAACCTTCTGCATCTTCTTCAGCTCGTTCTTCACAAACGTGACGATGTTCTCCTCCAGCAGCTGGAACAGAACTTTGTATGAGTGAAACATCAAACTGAAATCAGAACAAACCTCAGGTCCTTGTTGGACGGACTGAAGAGTCTAAAAAGTGCAGATTGAGATCATTTGGATCAGAACAGGTGTAGAGTAGCTGTTGTACAGGTACAGACCATAAATATGGAGTCCAGGTGTGCTTGATGCTGCTGGGCAGACTGACCACTTGGACCCTCTGAGGTCTCCTGGTCGACTCTGTGGAGGAACCATGAAGGATCAGCTAACTAGTGCAAATGTTAGTGAGTGAAACCAGAGAACGCTGGATCAAACCAAAGCTGTCAAATGAAAGCTGGAACTTCTCTTCAATCACAACAACCCAACTTTGATCGGCCCCCAAGCATTCTGCACAAATCTGACTACCACACACGTTCTCATGTTCTCACCCCACTCACTATTTTAATGATCAATGTTTGAATCCCCTCAGGTCAGTGATGTCGTACAAACATGCCGACAGCTGCTGTTTTCATCCTGAGGGTCTGTTCTGTACCAGAGCAGGTCTGAGCCACACCTGTTGATCTCCCAGGAGGAGTTCGGTGAAGCCTGAGCTACTGCTGTCAGAATGAGGTTCAATCATTCCTTCTAAAAAAACACAAAGGTCCGAACTATTCTCATATCTTTTTTTGCACAATATGTCCACAAGAGGGCATACCAATACAACGAGAGACAAACTTACATGCCAAGATACATTAATGTAAACATAAACATTCCTTTTAAAAGATAAACATAGGCTTCCTATACTTGCAAAACAAACAAATTAAGTAATTAGGTTACGGTAAAACGCACATTCAGTGCACCGAGCGATTTGTGCTGTGACAGGTAGATTTATTTAACATAAACATGTCTCTTAAAAAAATCAACATACCTATACCTGTCTGTTATGCTGGGGAGAGAATCTCTCTCTCCGGCCGGGCAGGTATCTGAATTCTACTGTGATGCATTCAAGGATGCTCCGTAACCAAGAGAGTGCGCCCGAGGACATACGAGAACACGTGAGCTCGCGAGACAGCTACGGTAGTGCTGAATTTCTTTCACATCAAATACTAATTTTAATATCTGAATATCGGTTTTTATTACACTTCAGTTTTATATTAGAATATTTGTCCTGGTATGAGCCCTGTTAATGACCTGAAATATATATTATGTACCTTTACTTCTGGCACACTTCCTGTTGGACTTACGATTGGGCCTCAACAATCTTTTAGTGAGGATGTCACATCAACCTTCATATTTTCAATTCTCTAGGTTAAACGTGCTGGAGGCTTAATTCAAAGACATTTTGTAGGGGGCGCTATTGAGCCATTTTACCACAGCCCCTCCTCAGAGCCTCATCACTTTAAAATGTATTTTGTTTTGAGTCAGGAAGTCATTGCGCCTCCAGGGACTCACCCTTTAAAAGGATTTTCACAATAAAGGTCATCATTAAGGTCATACAGCTTTTATTTTGAAATGTATATGTTCAACTATCTACATCAACATGTAAAACATGTTATTTCCTGTCGCCAGTAGGTGGAGCTGTGACTATAACCAAATACTGCTACAGTCAGTGTTATCAGAATGGAGCTACAAACCGCTTCCTGTTCCACTTCCTGTTCCACTTCCTGAGGAGACTGACATGCCCTTTAACCAAAACTCAGTGTTTGATCGTTTAGTAATTTTTCTGTGAGGTGGATCAGGTGTGAGAGGATCAGGTGTGAGGTTAATCAGGTGTGAGAGGATCAGGTGTGAGAGGATCAGGTGTGAGGTTAATCAGGTGTGAGAGGATCAGGTGTGAGGTTGATCAGGTGTGAGAGGATCAGGTGTGAGAGGATCAGGTGTGAGGTTGATCAGGTGTGAGAGGATCAGGTGTGAGAGGATCAGGTGTGAGGTGGATCAGGTGTGAGAGGATCAGGTGTGAGGTTGATCAGGTGTGAGAGGATCAGGTGTGAGAGGATCAGGTGTGAGGTAGATCAGGTGTGAGAGGATCAGGTGTGAGGTTGATCAGGTGTGAGAGGATCAGGTGTGAGGCTGATCAGGTGTGAAGTGGATCAGGTGTGAGGTTGATCAGGTGTGAAGTGGATCAGGTGTGAAGTGGATCAGGTGTGAAGTGGATCAGGTGTGAGGTTGATCAGGTGTGAGAGGATCAGGTGTGAGAGGATCAGGTGTGAGGTTGATCAGGTGTGAGAGGATCAGGTGTGAGAGGATCAGGTGTGAGGTGGATCAGGTGTGAGAGGATCAGGTGTGAGGTTGATCAGGTGTGAGAGGATCAGGTGTGAGAGGATCAGGTGTGAGGTGGATCAGGTGTGAGAGGATCAGGTGTGAGGTGGATCAGGTG
Organism: Semicossyphus pulcher; assembly: GCF_022749685.1. Taxonomy (NCBI): domain Eukaryota; kingdom Metazoa; phylum Chordata; class Actinopteri; order Labriformes; family Labridae; genus Semicossyphus; species Semicossyphus pulcher. The sequence continues at coordinate 16,193,561 of NW_027211698.1, read as the reverse complement.
TGAGAGGATCAGGTGTGAGGTTGATCAGGTGTGAGAGGATCAGGTGTGAGAGGATCAGATGTGAGGTTGATCAGGTGTGAAGTGGATCAGGTGTGAGGTTGATCAGGTGTGAAGTGGATCAGGTGTGAAGTGGATCAGGTGTGAAGTGGATCAGGTGTGAGGTTGATCAGGTGTGAGAGGATCAGGTGTGAGAGGATCAGGTGTGAGGTTGATCAGGTGTGAGAGGATCAGGTGTGAGAGGATCAGGTGTGAGAGGATCAGGTGTGAGGTTGATCAGGTGTGAGAGGATCAGGTGTGAGGTTGATCAGGTGTGAGAGGATCAGGTGTGAGGTTGATCAGGTGTGAAGTGGATCAGGTGTGAAGTGGATCAGGTGTGAGGTTGATCAGGTGTGAGAGGATCAGGTGTGAGAGGATCAGGTGTGAGAGGATCAGGTGTGAGGTTGAGAGGATCAGGTGTGAGAGGATCAGGTGTGAGAGGATCAGGTGTGAGAGGATCAGGTGTGAGGTGGATCAGGTGTGAGAGGATCAGGTGTGAGAGGATCAGGTGCTCTATGCTCAGCTCAGCTTCAGAACTGATCTATGTAGAGACTGATCGAAGGTGAAACTGGTTTTTATTAACGAACTACTTCTGTCAGATATTTACCCTGGTTTAAAAAAAACAGCAGCTTCCTTTGACCAGTCACTCTTCAAGGACACACAGCTGGGCTCAGGTCCAGGCTCAGGCTCAGGCTCAGGTCCAGGCTCAGGTCCAGGTCCAGGCTCAGGCTCAGGCTCAGGTCCAGGTCCAAAGGGAGGGGCCCCCTTCTCTCTGTCCTCGCTCTGACTCATGGCGCTGAACTCAGATCAGCTCACACACGTTGATCTGTGGAGGAAACATCGTTCAGTGAATCAGCTGTCCGTTATGTCCTGCTCCGTGCAGTCAGGAGGCTCCATCAGCTGCTGCAGGTCTACATCCGTCCACCAGGTGGCGTCACTCAGCCGCACACAGAGCAAAGAGGAGGGCTGGTGCTCTCTATGTGCTCAGGAACACAGCTTTACCTTTGCCCCGCCCACATTCACACAGACTGTCCAACAACTAATGAAGCTGGACCTCAAACACACACACACACACACACACACACAAACAACAAGTTTAACTTCAGCCTTTGCAGCACGCGCAGAGAAACACTGAGGATCAGCACGAGCTGTTAAAGACTCAAACACACTCAGACAGGTCCTTTCAAAATAAGAGTCTCTGTTTCAGAAAGAAACGTAAACTTTAACTTTGATCTGATTATTGATCACGTGAGAGCACAGACTGAAGAGCGACGCTGGTTCCTGTTGGAGAATTCGACATGGCGGCTTAAAGACGCAGTAACATATTTATTTATATAGTGACACAGAGCCGCCTATCTAATTAGAAAATAAATCCCCTCTGATCGATCCCTCCACATCAAATCTACTTGCTTTTATATTAACCCTGCATACTCGGACCACATGGCGGACAGCCTGTCAGCTTCACATCAAACTTACTTCAGACAGTCGAGGCGCAGCTTCCTGCTGTGTAACAGCTGTTAGCATGTGTAACAGCTGTTGGCAATAAGATGAGCAGAGAGCCGTTAAAAAGAGAGAAAATGTGTGTTACCTTCAGACGGAGACACGAGCTGCGTCACGAAGACACGACAAGGTGAAAGTAAACTTTAACGGGAAACGGGCGAGGCTCCGAGCTCAGCTGACGTCACTAATTACTGCTCTCAGCCTGAACATCATAGTGACGTGGTGGCAATTTCTGATGCTTAGATCAAAACAGTTCTTTGATGTCTTAAAGGGCAGAATAATAGAAGAGCAGTCCTACACAGAGCGCAGCTGTGCAGCTGACTGACAGACTCTTGAGTTCACAGCGTCTGTTACATCAGAGAAAGGACTTCCTCTCAGAGACAAAGCAAGGTGTTATCGTTTGGACCACCTCGAGCTTTCCCTTTCCCTGGAGCTCTTCACCCCACACACGGTCACTAACCACCTCCCTCAGAGACAGAGGAGCAAACACCATGTCCAAAACAATCGTATGCGTGCGGCATTAAAATAACCTTAGCTGATGATACCATGATTATTGACTCTATTATATCAAACCATGTGATCAAACAGGTTAACATGAACATTCCTTCAGTATTATTAATATATATTAATAATACGAGTTTACTCTATAAACAGGGAGTCAGACAGGTTTAAATGAACAACTGCCTCACAGCGGGAAGAAGAAGAAGATGGTAGGGCGAGCTGCGGTGTTCCCTTTGTTGTGAAATGAACATAAATCAGGATGAAAACATGAAATAAAATGAGATCATTAAAGCTGAAATGTTCTCGTCACTAAAACATGAGGAAGCAGCAGGAACAGTTTTTATTCAAACGACAAGAAGAAGAAATAAGTTCATGTTGGAGTGAGACACGTACGTACACATCAAACTCATGCATCAGCTCATTTGACTTTTTCTTTCAGGTATTTTTCTCCCCTCAGGACGCTGAGGTTTCCCAGCAGCACCTGAATGCACCATCCTTCAGTAACGTGAAGAAAAATGGACGTGACCACGAGACAAACGAGCTGAAACCACAGAAGAAGAAGATGCTGTGAGCTCTGAGCAACTTCCTGTCTCTGGCTGTGTGAAGTGTTTTTATTGGTTTAAAGGGGCGGTCCGTGGTTTCCACAGGTCAGAGGTCGGAGGTCAGGAGGACTGGGCCAGCTGCAGTCTGGCTTCAGAAGACGATGGCGGAGCCTCGATGATTTCTCCGGACATGAACAACTCCTGAAACACAAAACAACCTTTTATGTCCAGTGACCACTTCCTGTCAGTGAGTGGACCTTCACAATAAAGGTCTTTTTCTGGTTGTATCACATCGAACGTGTTAGTAGGATTGTTCAGCAAACAGAAATAATGTGAGCAAGTCCACAGAGAGGGTTCAGCTCCCAGCTGGTGCTCTGTGAGCCTTTAAAGTCGAGCTGAAACGGCATCTCGAGAGTATCTAGCTTCCGTATCGTGACGTATGTCCGAGTGAAACAGGACGTGCAGGCGGGACATATCATTAGAGGGATTTGATTTGATGGTTGAGAAGTGGGCGTAGACAGACGTTCTCCACAGCGCAGCAGCTAGCTAACTGACCGAGCGTTGTTGGTGCTCTGCGGCTAAATGTTGCAGATTGATTGGTTGAAATTGTTTGGTGCTAACTGACGTAAGCACGCGTGTTTTTTTGGGCCTAAATTGTCAAACAGATTCACAATGTTACCGTGATGATCTAAAAGGATTAAAATGACATTTTTCATTTCACCTCGACTTCAAAGCAGGCGTGATGCGTTTACTGACCTTATCGTAAATGACCTTAACGATGAGCGAGCAGCTCGGACACGTGGCCACCTCCTCCCCGTTCTCCAGATCCTCCTTTAAAAAGAATCCAGACAGTCAGAGACTGAACGTTTCAACGATTACAGATCGGACACACAGACACACAGCAGGTCCATCCTAGAGGTGACACTGCTGTGACATCAGCAGTTAAAGAACAGGGCTTACGTCAAACCAAACTCCATTAAGAAAAAGTAGAAATCATATGTGCTCATGTTTGGACAAACTTTAAACAGGATGGAGACACTCACAGAGATATGACTAACTGATCTAACATTCAGTGACGTCAGAGAGATTGTCAGTACGCCGAATTCATCAGAACATCAGTGATTAGTGAAAGTCTTAAAACTTGTTATAGTCAATATTCAAATACATCCATGAAGCTGGAGAGCCTTTAATGTCATGAAATCTAGGTGGAGTTTGGTGGGTAGAACATCATTCATAAGGCTGCTGAACTGAGAAAATTAAGTAATTAAGGGTGTTTGTGACAGAAAAAACAAACGAAACTTCATTAAAAACATTTTTATATCATTGTTCTGATGTCTTCAGGTTACTTTCTTTACAACATAATTCAATTGCTTTAATATAAAAAAATATTAACAATCATGAAATGCGTGCCGAATACATCATCAGACCTCAATGAACTGTAGAAGTCCTTAAAACGTTTTCTTTTACAGGTGAGTGTGTCACTGCAGCAGCGTAAACTTTAAATGAGACGATATTTAAATGAAGTTTGGCGTGTACATGTGGAGTCTACTCTATAGTCTATACTTCAGGAACATTAGTTAGAAGCCGTGTGCTCGGCTAGAAGAGGAGACTTCTTTAATAATAAATATAAAGGAATTGCGTGTATCTGAAGCTAACAGAGAGTTAGCTGTTAGCCTTCAGTTTCTAACCTTAGTGATGGCGAACTTGTCTCCGCAGGGACACGGGAAATAAAACGTCTCCGTGTCCTCCTCAAACTCAAAGTCCTCGATCTCTATTTCGTCGTGAAACACCGACATGTCCCTGAACCCTGCATCTGATCCAGCCTGAGCTGTGGCGCCGTGTGATGACAAGTACCGTATTTGTCTCAGTCGTGTGACGCAGTTCATATCCATGAAGCTGCTGCTGGTGTCCAGCAGGGGGCGTCAGTAGGCCAGAGAGCAGCAGCTAACGGTCACTTTTATTAGAGGTGTCATTTATTGATTATTAATCTAAATCTGGTCCTTCAGAGAACATTCAGATTTCAATATAAACATCAGTAAGACATTATTTTATCTTATTTATATTTTTGTATGAAGGAATGATGAAAAAAAGCACAATCAGGCTACGAACGGAAACATTTCAATTACTCAAACATTTTATACACGTTTATTAAAAGTAAACCGACTGATGCCTTAAACTTGTTAGATTTGAACAGAAGTTTGAAATGAGTCTGAAAAAAAGAGTTTATTACACGTGAAGAATTATTCAGAGTCAGACTCATGAAGCTGAAGTGTTTGTAGCAGCCTGAGCGGAAACCCTCAAACACCAAACATTCATCCTTATCTTTCATTTAACAGTCAGACGGCGTGCAGATGGTGTGTGTGTGAGAGTGATCACTTCCTGCTGCAGGCGGCTCAATGATGCTGTTGTTCACAGCGCCGGCCAATCACTGCCTCCCGTCGACCTGATGGAGGGGGGTCGGTGGGGTGGGGGCAGGACACGGCTCTCTCTCTCTCTGTGTTGAACTTAAAGCTCGGAGCAGCTGGCGGCCGCTCAGGATCCTCCCTGAAGGAGTGATGTGGCATCGAGGAGCCCCCCCTTCTGAGCACGAGGGAAGCGGGAGGTAAAGACCTGGACCCACAGAGACTCGGGGATCCTGAGACTCGGAGAGACTCGTCATGGACCCGGGCGTTCAGGCTTTGGAGCTGGTGGGGGTTGTGCTGGCGGGGGGGGCCTGGCTCTGCTCGCTGGCCTGCACCCTGATGACCTCGTGGCTCACGCTGTCCACCAACCTGCTGCCCACCGAGTCGTACCAGCTGGGCCTGTGGGAGACCTGCGTGGTGCAGGACCTGGGGGGGCTGGAGTGCCGGCCCTACGACGGCATGCTGGGCCTGCCCCCCAACATCCAGCTGGCCCGGATCTTCATGATCCTGACGCTGGCAGCGGGGCTGCTGGGACTCCTGCTGGCCATCCCCGGCCTGCAGGCCGTCGCCTGCTGCCCCGAGCGAGCGGACCCCCGCCACTGCAAGAGGGCTCTGAAGGCTGTGGGGGGGGTGCTGTGCCTGGGGGCCGGGGTCCTGGGGCTGATCCCGGTCTCGTATGTGGCCCACCTGGCGGTCCTACGCTTCTTTGACGAGACGCTGCCTGAGATGGTGCCACGCTGGGACTTCGGGGACGCTCTGTTCTGCGGCTGGACTGGGGGGGTCCTGCACCTGCTGGGGGGGTCGCTGCTGCTCACTTCCTGTTGGTGTCTGCAGAGGGAGTGCTGCAACACACTGGCCCCCATCCCGCAGCGGGGTCAGCCCCCCTTTAAGACCAGGTTCGAGTATGTCTGAGACCTGACCCCCCGCCCCCCCCAACCACCAGGGACCTGCAGACTCAGCACGGGGGCTCGGACACGGTGTGAAAACGTGTCGTTTTCTCTCTGAGGTTCTGACTGACGATGAGATGATGTGAAGCAGCTGGATTCTTAAAGTCTGTCATTCAGAAGCTCATTAAGAAAATCCACAGAAACACAGCAGACTGCGAGAGGAGACGCAGCTGCTTTAGATCCACGTTTTCTCAGTGAGGTTTGTAATGACAGAGTTTAGCAGCACTGAAATGTTTGACATGTTTCTGACCTCTTTGACCTTTACAATGAGCGGTGGTCAGAGAGCTGAGATCAAAGCGCTCTCTGTAAATGCAGAAGTTGTTCTAAAGTTGTTCTAAAGTTGTTCTAAAGTTGTTCTAAAGATGTTCTAAAGATGTTCTAAAGATTGTTTCTGTTTCCTGTTCTGCTCAGATTTCAGTTTCTTGGTTTTAATGCTTTTATATCTTCTTGTATCAGTGTGTTTAAAGTGAGGCGGCGTGCTGCGGTTACATCACTTCCTGTTCAATCAGACGATGAAACGATTGTTATCATGTTGTTGTTGCTGCTGGCGACGGTGAGACCAAATAAACGCTGCAGAATGAAACCAGACGTCTGTTTGTTCGATCTCATGAATCACTGCATCTGAAACATGGGGGGGGGGGGTTGACAGAGCTGCTGTGTGCTGACGAGGTATCACTCTGATGTGTTTTAAGAATCTCAAACATGAACTACAGGTCGACATGTTGGGTCATGTGATCAACGTCTCATTGGCTCCTGCAGCTCAGACCTGCCTTTGTTCTTCCTCACAATACACTCATTATCGCGCGCATGCACACGCGCCCGCGCATGCGCATGCACACGCACACGCACACACACACACACACACACACACTTTTCACGTGTGGCCTGATCGTCTAAAACAGTGTGAGTCAGTGTGACCTCTCACCTGTACCTGTCTCACTGTGTGCATGGACACATCAGGAACAGGCTCTCATCACACAAGGGAATGATTGACAGGTTGGAGTGGGCGGGATCAAACATTTCAAACAGGAAGGTGTGCATCAGGTGTTAACATACCTGAGTGAGGGTCACAGTCAGGCTCAGGCTCATCCCTTCGTACGTTTATCACAGGTTTATAAAGCACTGGATGGAACACAGTCCGCACCTGTGCCGTCTGGGTCAGCCCTCTCTCACCTCCACAGGTCGACCAGAGGAAGCTCGTCCCTTCAGCAGCGCTGCAGCTCAGAGAGGATTCATACCCACTTCACACCTGTTGCAGGTGTTCTCTGAGAGAGGAAGGCACACGATGATGAACATTCAGGTATCAGCAGGAAACATTCACTAGGTGAGACAACCTGACAGCCTCAGGTGTGTGAGCGTGCGTCCCACAGGGTTCAGCTGCTGCAGTGAGGCACAGAGACGCCACGTACGGCCGCCATGTCACGGATCTGATTCAAACTCAGGTCGGACGAACGACAGCCTGTTGTGTGGTCGGAAGTGTTCCTCCTGCTGGGCGTGTGAGTAGCCTGATGGTCTCCACGCGCACGCACAGAGTGGTGCTAACAGCTAACAGCTAACACCTTTAACAGCCGAGGGGCTGAAGATGCTGGTGAGACGATCAGTCCTGTCAGTGCCTCTTGTTCTAATAAAGATTTGATGAACACTTTATTGAAACGTGTGAACAGAAACAGGCCGTTTACGAGCCGTCAGCACAGACTCAGTGTGAGACACGATGAACGATCATGACTTTAGTCTGTGTCGTGTTGAACTTCATCTCTGTGCCGACAGAAAACACTTCATGTTAAAGGAATCAGTGTAAACATCAAGTCCTCGGGCGGCTCGGGTCCTCACAGAGATGCCTGAACACCTGGAGGAACACACTCTGCCAGGACAAACATGAAAGAGACGGAGCTGCAGGATCTCGCAGCACGCTGCCGGCTCTTTAATTGCTCTTTTCCTTTTTGGGACAATGGAGCCGCATTTTATAAAAACCTGGTTTGGGCGAGTTTAGAGACAGGAAGTGAAGCCCTCACCCTCGCATTGTTTCACAGCGGCTCTCATTATGAAGACAAACAGGGAAACGCTGCCACCTCAGGCGGCCCTGCCAGCGCTGACACCCTCCGGTCTGCAGGGAGCAGGACCAGGTTGCAGCACCGTCCTGGTTTGAGTTCACAGCCAGCCGACGGTGGGAACCGCACGTCCCAGCTCTCCCTGTGAGCTTTTTCAGATGTGCAGCTGGCACGCTGACAGCCTGAGATTTAACCTGCATGATGTCCTGCACAGAACTCAGGACGCACAGGACGGGCACCTGTGAGGGCGCCTGCAGACACGACTCAGGGCTAAAGAAAGTCCTCGCTCATGTGGCGTTAAAGAAAAATCAGTGAAAATCGTCACTGACAGAGGAAACTTCTCCGCTCACGGCCTGCAGACCGGTTTCTGTGTGAAGGACTCGAGAGCCTCCATGCAGCTCTCCTACAGCGCTAACACGAGCTAACGCTAGCTTAGAGTCTGCTAAGATCGCTCTCTCTCCGACACTGCAACATGAACTTATTCTGGTCATTAAAATGCACATGTGCACCTCTCTGTTTGCTCTAACTGTTCATCACTGTGACATTCATGCTTTAATATGATCAGTATGGATCATCAGTAACATCTCTGTAATGTTTTACTGTTGTTCAGCTTCCACAAAGGACAGGCGTTATCTATCGTCTGACTATCGCTATCAACCTCCAGCTTGACCTCCAGCTTGACCTCCAGTAGTCCTGTAGTCTCAGTTGAGTGTTTGCTAATAAAATGTGACCCTGCCGCAGGAAGAAGAGATGATCTGTGGAGAGAAACGAGGAAACAACACTGAATGAGTCCGTCTGACGTTCATTAAAACCCCTGAAAGAAACGAGTTCAGAGGGTCGCATCTGGAAACACACACATAACCAATAATACTGTGTGTGTGTGTGTGTGTGCGCGCTCTCAGTATTGTAACAGTCGAGAACAAAAGAGGCTGTTTTCATCTGAGTCCAACAGCAGCAGAAGACAGGAAGTCATTGAGCAGATCACATGGGCTGGTGTGTGTGTGAGAGTGTGTGTGTGAGTGTGTGTGCGTGAGTGTGTGTGTGTGTGTGTGTGTGTGTGTGTGCACACTAAACATGTGTCAGCTAACAGATGGTTTTAATATCACAGACTGAATCACATCCTGACGATTGTCAGCGTGCAAAGACGCACAAAACAACTTCAAAGACAAATTGACCACAAAGAGACACAAAACGACCTCAGAGAGACACAAAACGACCACAAAGAGACACAAAACGACCTCAGAGACACAAAACGACCACAACGACCTCAGAGACACAAAACGACCTCAGAGACACAAAACGACCACAACGACCTCAGAGACACAAAACGACCTCAGAGAGACACAAAACGACCACAAAGAGACACAAAACGACCTCAGAGAGACACAAAACGACCTCAGAGAGACACAAAACGACCACAAAGAGACACAAAACGACCACAAAGAGACACAAAACGACCTCAGAGAGACACAAAACGACCACAAAGAGACACAAAACGACCACAGAGAGACACAAAACGACCTCAGAGACACAAAACGACCACAGAGAGACACAAAACGACCTCAGAGACACAAAACGACCACAGAGACACAAAACGACCTCAGAGACACAAAACGACCACAGAGACACAAAACGACCTCAGAGACACACAAAACGACCACAAAGAGACACAAAACGACCACAGAGACACAAAACGACCACAGAGAGACACAAAACGACCACAGAGACACAAAACGACCTCAGAGAGACACAAAACGACCACAGAGACACAAAACGACCACAGAGAGACACAAAACGACCTCAGAGACACAAAACGACCACAGAGACACAAAACGACCTCAGAGACACAAAACGACCACAAAGAGACACAAAACGACCTCAGAGAGACACAAAACGACCACAAAGAGACACAAAACGACCTCAGAGACACAAAACGACCACAAAGAGACACAAAACGACCTCAGAGACACAAAACGACCTCAGAGAGACAAAACGACCACAAAGAGACACAAAACGACCTCAGAGAGACACAAAACGACCACAAAGAGACACAAAACGACCACAGAGACACAAAACGACCTCAGAGACACAAAACGACCACAGAGACACAAAACGACCAAAAAGAGACACAAAACGACTCAGAGAGACACAAAACGACCTCAGAGAGACACAAAACGACCACAGAGACACAAAACGACCACAAAGAGACACAAAACGACCTCAGAGACACAAAACGACCACAAAGAGACACAAAACGACCTCAGAGACACAAAACGACCTCAGAGAGACAAAACGACCACGAAGAGACACAAAACGACCTCAGAGAGACACAAAACGACCACAAAGAGACACAAAACGACCACAGAGACACAAAACGACCTCAGAGACACAAAACGACCTCAGAGACACAAAACGACCACAAAGAGACACAAAACGACCACAGAGACACAAAACGACCTCAGAGACACAAAACGACCACAGAGACACAAAACGACCACAAAGAGACACAAAACGACCTCAGAGACACAAAACGACCTCAGAGAGACACAAAACGACCTCAGAGACACAAAACGACCTCAGAGAGACACAAAACAACCTCAGAGAGACAAAACGACCACAGAGACACAAAACGACCTCAGAGACACAAAACGACCACAGAGACACAAAACGACCTCAGAGAGACACAAAACAACCACAGAGACACAAAACGACCTCAGAGACACAAAACGACCACAGAGACACAAAACGACCACAAAGAGACACAAAACGACCTCAGAGAGACACAAAACGACCTCAGAGAGACACAAAACGACCACGAAGAGACACAAAACGACCTCAGAGAGACACAAAACGACCTCAGAGACACAAAACGACCACAAAGAGACACAAAACGACCTCAGAGAGACACAAAACGACCACAAAGAGACACAAAACGACCTCAGAGAGACACAAAACGACCACAAAGAGACACAAAACGACCTCAGAGAGACACAAAACGACCACAAAGAGACACAAAACGACCACAGAGAGACACAAAACGACCTCAGAGAGACACAAAACGACCACAGAGACACAAAACGACCACAGAGAGACACAAAACGACCTCAGAGAGACACAAAACGACCACAGAGACACAAAACGACCTCAGAGACACAAAACGACCACAGAGACACAAAACGACCACAAAGAGACACAAAACGACCTCAGAGAGACACAAAACGACCACGAAGAGACACAAAACGACCTCAGAGAGACACAAAACGACCACAAAGAGACACAAAACGACCTCAGAGAGACACAAAACGACCACAAAGAGACACAAAACGACCTCAGAGAGACACAAAACGACCACAAAGAGACACAAAACGACCTCAGAGAGACACAAAACGACCTCAGAGACACAAAACGACCACAGAGACACAAAACGACCTCAGAGACACACAAAACGACCACAAAGAGACACAAAACGACCACAGAGAGACACAAAACGACCACAGAGACACAAAACGACCACAGAGAGACACAAAACGACCTCAGAGACACAAAACGACCACAGAGACACAAAACGACCTCAGAGACACAAAACGACCTCAGAGAGACAAAACGACCACAAAGAGACACAAAACGACCTCAGAGACACAAAACGACCACAGAGACACAAAACGACCTCAGAGACACACAAAACGACCACAAAGAGACACAAAACGACCACAGAGAGACACAAAACGACCACAGAGACACAAAACGACCACAGAGAGACACAAAACGACCTCAGAGACACAAAACGACCACAGAGACACAAAACGACCTCAGAGACACAAAACGACCACAGAGACACAAAACGACCTCAGAGACACAAAACGACCACAGAGACACAAAACGACCACAAAGAGACACAAAACGACCACAGAGACACAAAACGACCTCAGAGACACAAAACGACCACAGAGACACAAAACGACCACAAAGAGACACAAAACGACTCAGAGAGACACAAAACGACCTCAGAGAGACACAAAACGACCACAAAGAGACACAAAACGACCACAAAGAGACACAAAACGACCTCAGAGACACAAAACGACCACAAAGAGACACAAAACGACCTCAGAGACACAAAACGAACTCAGAGAGACAAAACGACCACGAAGAGACACAAAACGACCTCAGAGAGACACAAAACGACCACAAAGAGACACAAAACGACCTCAGAGACACAAAACGACCTCAGAGAGACACAAAACGACCACAAAGAGACACAAAACGACCTCAGAGACACAAAACGACCTCAGAGACACAAAACGACCACAAAGAGACACAAAACGACCTCAGAGAGACACAAAACGACCTCAGAGACACAAAACGACCACAAAGAGACACAAAACGACCTCAGAGAGACACAAAACGACCTCAGAGAGACACAAAACGACCACGAAGAGACACAAAACGACCTCAGAGAGACACAAAACGACCACAAAGAGACACAAAACGACCTCAGAGAGACACAAAACGACCACAAAGAGACACAAAACGACCTCAGAGAGACACAAAACGACCACAAAGAGACACAAAACGACCTCAGAGAGACACAAAACGACCACAAAGAGACACAAAACGACCACAGAGAGACACAAAACGACCACAGAGAGACACAAAACGACCTCAGAGAGACACAAAACGACCACAAAGAGACACAAAACGACCTCAGAGAGACACAAAACGACCACAAAGAGACACAAAACGACCACAGAGACACAAAACGACCACAGAGACACAAAACGACCTCAGAGAGACACAAAACGACCACAAAGAGACACAAAACGACCTCAGAGACACAAAACGACCTCAGAGACACAAAACAACCTCAGAGAGACAAAACGACCACAGAGACACAAAACGACCTCAGAGACACAAAACGACCACAGAGACACAAAACGACCACAAAGAGACACAAAACGACCTCAGAGAGACACAAAACGACCTCAGAGAGACACAAAACGACCACGAAGAGACACAAAACGACCTCAGAGAGACACAAAACGACCACAAAGAGACACAAAACGACCTCAGAGAGAGACAAAACGACCACAGAGACACAAAACGACCTCAGAGACACAAAACGACCACAGAGACACAAAACGACCACAAAGAGACACAAAACGACCTCAGAGAGACACAAAACGACCTCAGAGAGACACAAAACGACCACGAAGAGACACAAAACGACCACAAAGAGACACAAAACGACCTCAGAGAGACACAAAACGACCACAAAGAGACACAAAACGACCACAGAGAGACACAAAACGACCACAAAGAGACACAAAACGACCACAGAGACACAAAACGACCACAGAGAGACACAAAACGACCACAAAGAGACACAAAACGACCTCAAAGAGACACAAAACGACCACAGAGAGACACAAAACGACCTCAGAGAGACACAAAACGACCACAGAGACACAAAACGACCACAAAGAGACACAAAACGACCTCAGAGAGACACAAAACGACCACGAAGAGACACAAAACGACCTCAGAGAGACACAAAACGACCACAAAGAGACACAAAACGACCTCAGAGAGACACAAAACGACCACAAAGAGACACAAAACGACCTCAGAGAGACACAAAACGACCACAAAGAGACACAAAACGACCACAGAGAGACACAAAACGACCTCAGAGAGACACAAAACGACCTCAGAGAGACACAAAACGACCACAGAGACACAAAACGACCACAGAGAGACACAAAACGACCTCAGAGAGACACAAAACGACCACAAAGAGACACAAAACGACCACAGAGACACAAAACGACCACAGAGACACAAAACGACCTCAGAGACACAAAACGACCACAGAGACACAAAACGACCTCAGAGACACAAAACGACCACAAAGAGACACAAAACGACCACAAAGAGACACAAAACGACCACAGAGAGACACAAAACGACCTCAGAGAGACACAAAACGACCACAAAGAGACACAAAACGACCACAGAGACACAAAACGACCACAGAGAGACACAAAACGACCTCAGAGAGACACAAAACGACCACAAAGAGACACAAAACGACCACAGAGACACAAAACGACCTCAGAGACACAAAACGACCTCAGAGACACAAAACGACCACAAAGAGACGTGTGGATGGTTGAGGCCGCTACATGACTGACAGAGGGGCTGATGACTCGTTATCTGTTCACACAAATCTGACCTCAGACCAAAAATAAAATGTCAAATATTTCATCGTATTTCATTGAACTCTTTTTTGTTAAATAAAAGTCGTTTCTCAGATCTGTTTCAGCTTCGTAAAATTAAGATTTAAGATAAAAATGTTTTATTGAGCTTCAGAAGAGGGAGGATTCATTCTGCATATGACAATAACCTTATTTAAATGTATTAACTAAAGAACATGGGTTTCACAGGAAGTGCACAGTTTCTGTTGTGAAGGGGAAATAATCCTGTGTTTTTATTGTTCTAAAGGCAGAGTGAATATAAATGTAAGAAACACAATAAAAACTCACCTCAGTGTAAAACACAGAAACTTCCAGAAGAAGTCCTGACATCAGCGTCCTCACTGTTTCCACCCCAACTCTCCCACCATCTGAGAGTATTCACTGCCCCCTGGTGGTCACTGTGGGTCACTACAACACATCATTACACATTATCAGACATTATGCCAGAGTGATTTGTGAGCTCAGATATTATTACCATCTGTAAACGTTGATGTTCTTTCTCAACAGACAGAAATGATGAGAGTATTCACTGCCCCCTGGTGGTCACTGTGAGTCACTACAACACAACAGATCCACACTCATTACTCATAATCAGGCTGAGGGTCATTAAAACAGATCGGTCAGGCTGCCCAGGAAGTCAGGCACAGAAACAGCTTCAGTCAACTTTCAAAATAAAACCCCCTGTGCAGACTTCAAATAGTTTATAACAACACTTCATCATTTTTTACAGTGTAGCCGGCTAAAACCACAAAACTCATAAAAATGAACCAATCACCTTTAAGGACAGACGTTCGGCTCTCTGAGTCCAGGCTGAAGGGATCAGCTAACGCTAACGCTAGCATGGTTAGATATGAAACATCAGTGAGGTCATAATGAACAAACACCTGAAAACTTCCCCTGCTTGTTGTAACATTGTCATCAGACAGCTTCACTTACTGCTGATGAGCCTCAAAACTAACTCCTAATAACAATCTGTAAAATACTTTTCAAAATAAAAGTTCAAAATATCTGTTGCTTTGTGAAGGCGTCAGGTTGGCTCATTGAGACGAAACATTTCTCATCAAATCAAATCAGCAAAATAATTCTGAATGAGCTCCAACAGTAAAATCACGATTTCACTTTGATGCATGAGAGAGACTCTGTTCACCACCAGAGGGCGCCACCTCCCCGTCTCTGAGGAGACGCTGGCCGTTTACAGGAGACCAGTTTTTCATCTCAGATTTAAGGAGGAAAATCTCCCGACCTGAGGAAGGTGAACAGCTGTCCTCTGCTCCCTCCCGTGAGGAGGTCACGCTGCTCCCTCCCGTGAGGAGGTCATGCTGCCCGGGCTCAGGCTGGGAGGCTTTTCTTCAGGATCATGTTCAGCAGGATTCAGCAGGATTCAGCAGAGCGGCCGTCTGGAGCAAAATGATCAACATTAAATATGTGAATCAATAATCTAAAAACAAGAACAACCCTGCTTCTGTCAAAACTGCAACATTTTATTCTGAAAAACCTCACAACAGGAAACAACACGTAAAAAAAGATGATTGAAAAAGAAAGAAAGAAAATATACAACATGAACCATAAACTCAAACACTTCCTGGATACACAGGAAGTGATGACAGTAACACTTTATCTCAAGGTCTGTCGTCACCTCCAATGAGATCTGAGACGCACAATGACTCCCATGATGCTTTGAGGGAAGTAAACAGAAAATATAATGTTCACAGGTGCTGAATTAGCTGTTAGCAGTGTGACGTGTGCAGAGAATCACTGAATACTTTGAAACTGAAGGAAACTAAAAACAGGTTTTTATTTCTGGAGATTTATTCTGAAGGGACATCAGCGAAGAGGAAGTCACACTGAATCTAGACATGTGTGTGAGTGTGTGTGTGTGTGTGTGTGTGTGTGTGTGTGTATGTTCAGACAGGACTCTGAGAAAGGGAGTGAGTGTTTTAAAGCTCCTCAATGAGTTAAAACACAATGGCTCACTTCCTGTCACCTGTCTGTGACCTCACAGTGTCACGTTTTTAACCAAAAGATTTTTAGAGTAAACGTTTCCACTCACAGGTTTAGAGACGTGTGGAGTGTAAAAGTGTTTTCCTCTGAGTTTAAACTGAATCTCTTCTTCAGACAGGAAGTCAATCGATCAACACAACCTAGATCAGATATACGTGCAGGACACCTCCACGCTGATTACAGACACGAGGTTCTTCCTCCTCTTTCTGTTACTGAACAAGTTTAAAAATCGAAGAGCTACAAGTGGATCATTGATTAGGGGCGGAATCGAACACACGTCCCTGCAGCTGGGAGCGGCCCAACGGCGTCCTGACGAGTTCAAACAGGATTCAGATCCTCCAGAGGATGAGCACCAAACCCACGACTGTCATTAGGAAGTCAAATGTCCTCAGTGTGTCCCAGCAACCATCCTCCTCTTCCTCCTCCTCCTCCTCCTCCTCTACACCGTCTCTCCCTGGTTGTTGTTGCTCAGTCTCTTATGAAACCTGCGCCATGACTGCAGCGTCTTCCCGGACCAGATCCAGAAGCCTGACGTGATGCCGACGATCATGGTCATCAGGTATTTGATCATGAACACGGTGAAGTCGGGCGTCAGCGGAACAAAGTTTCTGGCCGGGCACGGCACGGCGAAGCGTTTGCAGGTCTGCATGTGCCACGTCCTCTCCCACTGCGGCCGGAACGCCTGCTCATAGAAGTAGCAGGCGATGACGATGGTGGCGGGCACGGTGTACAGCACGCTGAACACGCCGATCCGGACCATCAGCTTCTCCAGCTTCTCTGTCTTGGTGCCGTCGTGCTTCATGATGGTGCGGATGCGGAAAAGCGACACAAAGCCGGCCAGAAGGAAGGACGTGCCGATGAAGAGGTAGACGAAGAGAGGTGCCAGGACGAAGCCCCGCAGAGCGTCCAGATTGTAGATCCCCACGTAGCAGACCCCGGTGAGCAGGTCGCCATCCACCTGCCCCATCGCCAGGATGGTGATGGTTTTAACTGCCGGCACTGCCCAGGCCACCAAGTGGAAGTACTGTGAGTTAGACTCAATGGCCTCATGGCCCCACTTCATCCCGGCCGAGAGGAACCAGGTGAGTGACAGGATCACCCACCAGATGGAGCTGGCCATGCCAAAGAAGTAGAGGATCATGAAGAGAATGGTGCACCCCTCCTTCTTGGTGCCCTGAGCCACCATCTTGTAGCCGTCCACACTGAACGCATCGACACACACCACTTTGTCCTCCAGCAAGAAGCCAGCGGCATAGGCAACCGCCACCATGAAGTAACATCCAGACAGGAAGATGATCGGCCTCTCTGGGTATCGAAACCTCCTCATGTCCACCAGGTAGGTGAGCACGGTGAACAGGGTGCTCACGCAGCACAGAACGGACCAGATACCGACCCACAGCCGGCCAAACTTTAGCTCCTCCTCACGGAAGTACATCAGTCCGTTGGGCTTGGACGCCTCACAGGGGGCCCCACAGTCCTTCACCCCCAGGAAGTGGTAGTTGAGGTAAGGGGGCACCTGGAGCTTCAGGGGGCAGGAGAAGGGCTGGTTCGTGTGGATGTATGGGGGCAGGGTCAGGAGCTCAGGGAGGTTGGGGGTGGGGTCTGAGGTGGGGCTGTCCGTGTCTGTTGTGTTCTGACCCACGCAGATCTCTCCTGCACCGTGCACTGGGAAGTTCTCGCAGCGCAGCCTCTCTGGCCACTGGAAGCCAAATTTATTCATGAGCGCCTCGCAGCCCTGCCGAGCCCGCTCGCACAGAGACCTGCAGGGAGGGATGGCCTGCTCCAGAACCGTGCACACCGGTGCGTACATGGAGCACAGGAAGAACTTGAGGTCCACAGAGCACTGGACCTTCACCAGCGGGTAAAACTGGTGGACCTCCAGCCCAGCGTCCTCCTGGTTGGTGTGTCCCAGCAGGTTGGGCATGATGGTCTGGTTGTAGGCGATGTCCGTGCACAGGGGGATGGAGATGGGCTGGCAGAAGCCGTGCTCAGGGATGGAAATGCCCTTCTCATACTGAGCTGCGCATGGCAGGAGGAGTAGCACCAGGAGCAGAGTGCAGCCCGTTATCCAAACTCTGCACCAGCTCCTCCACACTGCCATGACAGAGCACTCACACAAGAAGTTTCCACGAAGAAGAAGCTCCTGAGAAAGATGCAACTGTTCAGCAGCAAAGACTCCAGAAGAAGTCGGTCCTGCTCCTGCTGCTGAGTTTCACCGAGAATGACTGAGTCAGGAGCTCTTTACTGCTGCATCCTCAATGACCCGAATCGTGGTGTTTGTTCCTCTCCAGCTGACTGTCAGTCCGGATCCAGGGAGAGACATCACTCATGACGAGCAGCAGGTCGTCCTCCGTCTCTTTCTGAGCACGCACACGGCAGTGGAAACTTTTCTTTGTTGATAAGAAGCTCGGGGGGCTCTTCTCCCTCCGCGCAGGCTGCAGGACTGACTCTCTCATCACACTGACTCCTCACTCAGCCGGCCGGTTTCCAGGCCCTCCCCCACCGCTATTCCCCGTAGGAGGGGGCGCCTGGAAACTCCTCTGCCTCTCTGCTCCAATCAAACGCTTTGTTATGTTGCTCTTCTCGCCTCTGATAGGTCGGTGGAGGTGAAGGGGGCGGGGCGTTGCACAGTGAACATGAAGACATTCAGTGTACATTTGTGTGTTACTTTACTACTAAAAGTACAAACACTACTGCACACTACAGCACAGGTGTTACACTATTATACATACTCTATCATACTACGTTAGCCTCATGATGCTTTCAGGTGTCCCTCAGATAAATTAAGTAAGTTTTAATATTTTTTAAATTAAATCTTTCATAATGATTTCAGCATAAAATTTAATTTAGATTTAAATTTAACAGAAAAGATCTGAATTATTTTGCTGTTTCTCAATTTAAAGAATAATGAATTATTAAATAATCTTAATGCTAAATAAAGTTAGCATTTAGCAAACATCAGTTTTTTGTAATAAAAATGATTTTAACCTCGTAAAGACCCCGAAAAGAAGCGGCTGTGTCGCCTGTCACGTGATCATTTTATGAATATTATTCAGAATACTTTTACATTTTATAATTTCTGACATTTAATAATTAGACACGTGAATGTTTTTAATGCAACAAAAAGATTTTCTGAGTCTGTTTCTGTCAAACTCAAAGAATCTTTAAAAACTGAAGTTTATTTAAAAAAATACGACCAACATTTCAAAAAGTGACGTCACGAAGAATCACAAACTGAACTCTGCAGTCTCATTCAATATATAAAATATGAATTAATTATAAGCACACACACTCACACACACACACACACACACACACACACACACACACACACACACACACACACACACACACAGCTCGATCTGCAAAACCACCACAGAGCTGCAGTGAGTAATTGAAGGTAAACATTTTAACAGCAGCGCGGTTTGTTTTGTTTTCTCACCAGGTTTGAGTTGAATCATCGGTTTACCTCCTTTACCTGCCTGAATGTCTCATTTGAGTACAACGAAAAGATGTTTTCATATCAAAGAAAAGTCAAAGAAGCACAAAGAACACCGATAAAGAAACTTTTAAATATTAAGTTTATTTTGAAAATCTTTTTATCCTGACAGCTGCTGTGTGTCATTTCTCTGCTCTTATTTCGTAAAGGCAGTCAGTTTTTATGGATGTGATGGAACAAAGTGAGAATGAGCCCTTGATTCAGTGACTTGACTCCGCCCCCTGACTCCGCCCCCTACCCCGCCACCAGGACAGCTCTTCTTCTCTGCTGTTGATTGTCACTTTCTGTCGGC
Organism: Semicossyphus pulcher; assembly: GCF_022749685.1. NCBI lineage: Eukaryota > Metazoa > Chordata > Actinopteri > Labriformes > Labridae > Semicossyphus > Semicossyphus pulcher. The sequence goes on along the minus strand of NW_027211698.1, from coordinate 16,173,539 downwards.
CTTCTTCAGACGATTTCTTTAACAGATGGTTTTCAACATGAACCCCTGTTCATAGGAATGAACCTCCCCGCTCCCCCCGAAGTACAACACCCTGTCCAGATGAAAAGCCGGCCTGTGGGGGGCTCTGGGGGAGCCGGGCTGAGGGATTCCTCTGGAAACACTGGAAGCTGTGCTGAGCAGCACATATTAACATCATGTTACCGTCCCATTCACATGTTAACATGACGAGCTGCGAGGGCAGATGCACTCGGGGACAGCAGGGACAAAGGAGCTCCGCCCACAGGTCAGAGCAGAGAAGAAGACTGGAGATAAAAGAAGAAGAAGAAGAAGAAGAAGAAGAGGAGAGGCCAGGAAGAGGACAAAGACAGTTTTTGAGGGGGCGTGGCCAGGGGGCGGGGCCAGGATCCAGTTCACCCAGTAACACATTATAATGATTATTATTATTATAATTACTATTATTATTGCTAATAATAATGATAATAATAATAACATATATATATATAGCATTTAGTGAGCTCATAATTTATTTGTTTAGTATTTAGCTGCTGCCTCATTTAGTTGAGTTGTATTAGTCACTGTACACATTTGGTTGTTAAAATGTGTTTTAGCTTTAGCAAACATTAGCCGCTAGCTTCCTCATGGATAGTTAGCTTTGTTGCTGTTTGATCAGCTGCCTCGGTTTGTTTTGTCTCTGTGTTTAACACACTGTTTTCACTGAGTTAGCATCGCGGGGCAGAATAACACAGTAGCTTTGTAAGACACGTTAGCGTTAGCCGACGATGTGCTGAAAGTTGAGGAAACTTAAAGTTTATTGAGAGAAAACAAAAGAAAAAGTGTCTTTGAGATTAAAAATAACTCGAGTCCAACTTGTCAATCGTCTGATTCTTCAGAGGCCACATTTCAAAGGCTGCTGAGCGTTCTGATTTATTTATGATGACGTGTTCGAGTGCCGTGAATGAATTTCTGTCATCAAACGACAAACAGAGTTAAATATGCAGCAACACCTTCTGCTCCCTCTTTTATCTCTCCATCAATCAAGTCCCTCAGTTTAACTACAATTGATTTCCTGTCACTCAAAGGATCCAACGAATCATCATAAATTTATACATGAACTTCAAAACAGACGAGTTTTTGTTAGCTCTTGTTTTGTTCACGCTTCTTGTTGTTCTGTCGCACAAACATGCTAATGTGATGCTTCGGAAAAACAAACAAACAAAAACAAAAAGTGAAATAAGAAGTTTGACACAAAGAGTGATTCTGTTTATTCTCTGTATGAAAATAAAACGTGTGAAACATCGTCTGAAAAAACGGAGCCACAAAACACACGAAGAAGAAAATAAACTAAACATCATTTAAAAAGAATCTTTCAACAAGAAAAAGGCCATGAGCTAACCAAAACTAGCAACAACCACTGATATCTGCTGAGAGTCCTTTACAGACCAGTAACCTGCTAAAGATGCTAGCAGCTAGCTGTGACTTATTTCTGCGTTGTAAAAACAAAACACAGGAACACGTGAGGAATGGATTACACTCTCTAATCCTAACCCTAACGGTAGCATATCCAGCTAACTAGCTTCCTTCCTTAAGTATTTGCCTTGTGTTTCTTCCAATTGTTAGCATATCATTTGATAGCTATATTAGCTTGTTAGCTTACAGGTCGCTCTATTCAGCACTGAAACGTCCTGGCATTAATGCTATCAGAGGTAAAGCTAATGTTAGCAGCTCTGGTCTATATGTACGGGATTTGGGAACCTTCCTTAGCTGGCGCTGCTGTTGTTGCTATCCTGTAGCTAACACATGGGGTGAATACTAAACGTTAATAGACCACATGAGACCTCGTAAGACCACATGAGACCTCGTAAGACCACATGAGACCTCATAAGACCACATGAGACCTCGTAAGACCTCATAAGACCACGAGACCTCAAAAGACCACATGAGACCTCGTAAGACCTCATAAGACCTCATGAGACCTCGTAAGACCACATGAGACCTCATGAGACCTCATAAGACCACATGAGACCTAGTAAGACCTCATAAGACCACATGAGACCTCGTAAGACCACATGAGACCTCATAAGACCACATGAGACCACATGAGACCTCGTAAGACCACGAGACCTCATGAGACCTCATAAGACCACATGAGACCTCATAAGACCACATGAGACCTCGTAAGACCTCATAAGACCACGAGACCTCAAAAGACCACATGAGACCTCGTAAGACCTCATAAGACCTCATGAGACCTCGTAAGACCACATGAGACCTCATGAGACCTCATAAGACCACATGAGACCTCGTAAGACCACATAAGACCACACGAGACCTCATAAGACCACATGAGACCACACGAGACCACACGAGACCTCGTGAGACCAGGTTATGGTTCAGACTCTGCTGTAACATCTAAAATCTTCAGTTTCCTGTCATTTTTTTTATTTTTTGGACTTTTTGAGTGACAGAACGATTTTTTTATTTTGTAAATTTTGATGAAAGTCGATGAGATGAAAAAAAACATTTTTTAAAACAAAGAAAAAAATCTTTGACTGAAGCTCGTACACTCTAGTTTATTTATGTGGAGGATCTTCATCTCATGTCTGCGGAGGATCCCTGGGTCTTTACGTATAATTATTGTTCAGCTGCTTTTCATTGACACGTACGTGTTGTTGTTTGTCGGTCCTGTGTGTACCTGAGAACCTGCTGCTGTAAGAATAATCCACATTCGAACCTCTGACAGGAAGACATGAAGAGGATGTTTGTCTGCAGCTTCATCACAAACATTCACTCATTATTCAAGAAGGCTGTCAGGGGAATTCATCAGCACACGAAGAAATCCTGATAAACACTGCTAACGAATGCTAACATATGCTAACGAATGCTATCAGGAGATTCGCTGAGAGTGACGAGCGCAGAGGGAAGATTTTATATTTAAATCAACAAATAACAGATTAAAGCACATTTACATTACAGCACCAGCACTTAGCTTCACGCTTTAGCTTCATGCTAACAGGTCATCTGACTGAGATGGGTCTGTTTGCCCCCGCGGTCGTCTCGCCAGGCTCTGAGTCTGTTCACCAGGGTTTGACCCTCCGCCCGGGGTGGAAGACGTCTCTGACCTCTGTCTCCAGACAAACGCCGGGCACCTTGAAAATGGACACCGCTGCAAAAACCACAGAAGAAGAAGATGAATGCATTTGTATCTGTTAGCATGTATAAGGTGTGGTTATGACAGGGGCTCTTACTGTCTCTCAGGTGCATTATGGGAGGAGGCAGCGTGCTGAAGTACGGGTGCTGCAGGGAATCCTGCGCCGAGATCCGCTCTGACGGGATCTCCTTCAACATCCTGTCGACCAGATCCTCCGTCTTATAGGGCAGCTGGTTCAACCTGACGCACAGCCAGAGAGACAGACAGGTTCAACCTGACGCACAGCCAGAGAGACAGACAGGCTGCAGGCTCAGTGCTAACATGATAACATTTTGGCATTACTTAGTTTGAGTCATACAGAGCTCCATGCTAGCTAGTGAACATGCTAACAGCTATATAAACAGTTTTCAGACAATAGCATAGATAAAACAATACAGTGGGCTCCATGCTAACATGTTAGCATACACAACAATAAATGACAGTCAGCTTTGTGCAAAGACTATATGCTAACTCTTAAGCATACGCTTTCCACTAGCATACATTAGTCTCAATGCTAACACTTTAGCATGGAGTCTCTAGTGAGCTAACTGCATGTAAACTTGTTCTCACCGTTTCCAAACGGTCCGGAGCTGTTTCGGTTTGGAGGGAACGAACCACTCTGTGTGGAGGAACAACAACCTCTAATTAATCTGTCACTTACTGTAATAATGAGGGTTAAATATAATTAATGTTATAAAACAATGATTATTAGGACTGTATGTTTCTCACCTTTAAACATGTTTATTTCTCAGTCATTACTTATAAGCTCAGAATAATTTAAAAATAGAACACATTTAACTTTTCCTCAAATTACTTGAAAACTAACTAAACTAAGACAGACAATTTGTTTATGTTTGAATTTAATAAAATATAAACTGAAATAAACTAAAATAAAGAAATAAAATAATTTACTTGAGTAAATGAAAAAGTTAATGATAAAATATCAAAATATAAAAAATAAGAATGAAATGATACTTAGTCTAATTTATCACAAAAAAGAAAACATACATTTAAGAATAAAGAAATTAACTGATTAAATCAATATCATTTAGATCTTTGGATTATTTTGTAAACTGTTTCTTTTAGGGGTTCATTCTTATCATCACATCACTTCCTGACTGCCTCCTCACTGTCTTGTGATTGGCCGTTGAACCAGGAAGTGGGCGGAGTCTACCGACCTGGGTTGTAGTTGGGCAGCTGGCTGACTCCGGGCCAGCTGTCCTCAGAGGGGACGCCCAGAACCTACAATAATAATAATAATAATAACAATAACAACAATGAATAAATTATAATAATGATAATATTAGTAATATTAGTAACAGTGTTTTTTACTGGGGACTCTTCCTCACCGTCCAGATCTTCTGTAGTTGTTCAAACACATCAGTGACTCCTGGGAACGCTGGCGCCCCCTGCAGCATCTCGATGAAGATGCACCCAGCTCCCCTGATTCAAACGCAGAAAACTTTATTCAATAATGACACAATCACATGGTCACAGCTGGTTTTAAAAGGGCGGGGCTACCTGAGATTGAAAAGTTGAAGGGTTAATGTGTTTGCAGCACTGACCAGATGTCCAGAGCCGTGGAGTAATCTGTGGATCCCAGCAGGACGTCGGGGGGTCGGTACCACAGAGTCACCACCTCCGAGCTGAAGGTCTGACTGGGGATGGACTTGGACCGAGCAAGACCTGAACCGAGAACCAGACGGGGAGGTCCAGTCAGTACGGACAGAATCAAAACCATCTGTATATGAGAGAGACGACTGATAAAGCCATGAGTGGGTGGAGCTCCGTGTGGAGGCTGTCTGACCGAAGTCGGCCATCTTGAGTTCTCCCAGGTAGCTGATGAGCAGATTCTGAGGCTTCAGGTCTCTGTGGAGGATCCTCCGACTGTGGATGTAGCACAGCGCCCGCAGCAGCTGGAACATAAACAGCTACAACACCAACAACAACAACAAGGACAACGACAACAACGAGGATGACAACAAGGACAAGGACAACAAGGATGACAACAAGGAAAAGGACAACGACAACAAGGACGTCAACAAGGACAACGACAACAAGGACGACAACAACGAGGACGACAACAAGGAAAAGGACAACGAGGACGACAACGAGGACGACAACAAGGACAACGACAACAAGGAAAAGGACAACAACAATAACGAGGACGACAACAAGGAGGATGACAACGAGGACGACAACAAGGACAACAACAACAACGAGGACGACAACAAGGACAAGGACAAGGACAAGGACAACGAGGACGACAACAAGGACAAGGACAACAAGGACAACGACAACAACGAGGATGACAACAAGGACAACGACAACAAGGACAACGACAACAAGGACGACAACAAGGAAAAGAACAAAGAGGACGACAACAAGGACAACGACAACAAGGACGACAACAAGGAAAAGGACAACGACAACAACGAGGACGACAACAAGGAGGATGACAACAAGGACAAGGACACCAACAAGGACAACAACAAGGACAACAACAACAACGAGGATGCAACAAGGACAACAACAACAACGAGGACGACAACAGGGACAAGGACAACAAGGACAACGACAACAAGGACAACGACAACAAGGACAACGACAACAAGGACGACAACAACGAGGACGACAACAAGGAAAAGGACAACGACAACAATGAGGACGACAACAAGGACAACAACAACAACGAGGACGACAACAAGGACAACAACAACAACGAGGACGACAACAAGGACGACAACAACGAGGACGACAACAAGGACAACGACAACAAGGACGACAACAACGAGGACGACAACAAGAAAAAGGACAACGACAACGAGGACGACAACAAGGACAACAACAACAAGGACGACAACAACGAGGACGACAACAAGGAAAAGGACAAGGACAACAACGAGGACGACAACAAGGACAATGACAACAAGGACGACAACAAGGAAAAGGACGACGACAACAACGAGGACGACAACAAGGACAAGGACAAGGACAACGAGGATGACAACAAGGACAACGAGGACGACAACAAGGACAAGGACAAGGACAACGAGGACGACAACAAGGACAAGGACGAGGACAACGAGGACGACAACAAGGTCAAGGACAACGACAACAAGGACAACGACGACAACAACGAGGACGACAACAAGGACAACAACAACAACGAGGACGACAAGAAGGACAAGGACAAGGACAAGGACAACGAGGACGACAATAATGAGCACGAAAACAACAATAAGGACGACGACAACAACGAGGATGACAACAGCAACCAGGACATCAACAACGGCAAATAGCACAACAACAATGCTGACCAACAACAGCAACAAAAAGACAATGATGACAACAAGCGCGACTCAAAACAACCACAAAAACAGATGTAAACAAAAAAACAAAAACAACAGGTTAAAGTCGTTTCACCTTTGCTGTTTTTAAAGGTTATCTGATGTGTGGGGCTGACTTCTGTGATTGTGAACGAACCCGGACGTTGTGCGAGTGCAGTCCTCCAGGGTGTTGGCTCATGTACTCGGCCAGGTCCGTCTGCTGCAACAACACACGAAGAAGAAACAAATGTTTAAAGTCCACACGTCAACATTTACAATATTTACATCATCGGACATGAAGACAGACCTTCTTCTGAATCATTACTTTATTATAAGTATCAGTAGTTTAGTTTTATAAGATCATGTTCAACTGCAGGTGGCGCCCCCCGCAGGCGACCTCCACATGTTTCTCACCACGTATTCAAAGACGAGGGTCAGAGACTCTCGGGTGTGGATGATGTCATGGAGGACGACGATGTTGGCGTGTTTCAGACCCTTCAGCAAAGAGGCTACACACACACACACACATACACAGAATAAACTGTATACCAGGGCATGCACTGTAAAAACATCAACAACCAGAAAGTACCACCTAAAAAACGTACAAAATCACCTATAATCAATACTACCTTAAACGTAAATGTGACCTATAAATCCAAAGACTCCCGAGACTTCATTACCACCTTAAAAAACCTTGAAAGCACCTTAAAAATATATTCCACCATCAACCTTTCAACCTCTCAAACTCGGGTTCGGGTGGAATGTCAGAAATCAGTGAAACCGCTGTAAAAAATAAACCTTATTAAAAAAAGGACAACCTAGAATGCTCTGTAAAAAGTTTAACACGTGGCTTCACAGTAAAAAACACAGAAAGGAGGTACACTATAAAAAATGAGGACTCTGTGTGTTGGTACCTTCTCTGATGGCAGTGAACGGGACGCCCTCCTCTGTCTTCATACGAATCACCTTCAGAGCCACCAGCTGCCCATTGATCCTTAAAAAGATTCAACAAAATGAAGTTTAAATACAAAATAAACTGTTACACGCAGAAGTACCAGCAGCTACAGCTCAGGAAGTATCACAGTAAAAGTGCTGGTCGTGCAGGAGTACGCTGTTAGCAGACAGCTATCACTGAGCTACTGAGCTAGTGTGGCTCTCAGACTGAGTCCCGTCTGTGGCTCTGAGACTGAGTCCCGTCTGTGGCTCTGAGACTGAGTCCCGTCTGTGGTTCTCACAATGAGTCCCGTCTGTGGCTCTCACACTGAGTCCCGTCTGTAGTTCTCACAATGAGTCCTGTCTGTGGTTCTGATGGAGGTGAGACGGTTGGACTGACCTGCTGATTCCTTTGTAGACGGAGGCATACGCTCCTTCACCCAGTTTCTCCAGACTCACGTAGGAATGAGCCGCTCCGAACTGAAGGCCCGGTTTCTGCACAGAGACACAGGAGACACATCAGCTCGCAGGTCAGATGGAGGGTTTAGTGGAGGCCATGAAGGACGGCGTGAGTACAGGGAAGGAGGAAGTGACAAGGTACTGGACAGGTAGAGATGTCTGAGGACATCTTATGGACAGGCAGAGAACTGTCTAACCTCCGTCATGTTGTAAAAACTGTAAAAAAGATTGACAGGTGTGTTTTCTGACCCAGGTGAAGTGGTCCTGGCAGCTGTTCCCTCCCAGCGGGTCACTGTTGCTGCGTCCTCGCTGCACTCTGAGCCGTCGGACCTGCAGGGTGTGGAACCAGTGAGGCTGGGAGCCAGAGGGGTACGAGCTGGTCCGGACCGGATCCAGCTGGGACAGACAGACAGACAGACAGAGAGGTCATGTTATTCAGTGAGGAGTAAGGATCCACAAACAGGAGTAATATCACTCAGACAGGAGTAACATCACTCAGACAGGAGTAACAAACAGGAGTAACATCACTCAGACAGGAGTAACAAACAAGAGTAACATCACTCAGACAGGAGTGACAAACAGGAGTAACAGCACTCAGACAGGAGTGACATCACTCAGACAGGAGTAACAAACAGGAGTAACATCACTCAGACAGGAGTAACAAACAAGAGTAACATCACTCAGACAGGAGTGACATCACTCAGACAGGAGTAACAAACAAGAGTAACAGCACTCAGACAGGAGTGACATCACTCAGACAGGAGTAACAAACAGGAGTAACATCACTCAGACAGGAGTGACAAACAGGAGTAACAGCACTCAGACAGGAGTGACATCACTCAGACAGGAGTAACAAACAGGAGTAACATCACTCAGACAGGAGTAACAAACAAGAGTAACATCACTCAGACAGGAGTGACATCACTCAGACAGGAGTAACAAACAGGAGTAACATCACTCAGACAGGAGTAACAAACAGGAGTAACAGCACTCAGACAGGAGTGACATCACTCAGACAGGAGTAACAAACAGGAGTAACATCACTCAGACAGGAGTAACAAACAAGAGTAACATCACTCAGACAGGAGTAACAAACAGGAGTAACATCACTCAGACAGGAGTGACATCACTCAGACAGGAGTAACAAACAGGAGTAACATCACTCAGACAGGAGTAACAAACAGGAGTAACATCACTCAGACAGGAGTAACAAACAAGAGTAACATCACTCAGACAGGAGTAACAAACAGGAGTAACATCACTCAGACAGAAGTAACAAACAGGAGTAACATCACTCAGACAGGAGTAACAAACAGGAGTAACAGCACTCAGACAGGAGTGACATCACTCAGACAGGAGTAACAAACAGGAGTAACATCACTCAGACAGGAGTAACAAACAGGAGTAACATCACTCAGACAGGAGTAACAAACAGGAGTAACAGCACTCAGACAGGAGTGACATCACTCAGACAGGAGTAACAAACAGGAGTAACATCACTCAGACAGGAGTAACAAACAGGAGTAACATCACTCAGACAGAAGTAACAAACAGGAGTAACAGCACTCAGACAGGAGTGACATCACTCAGACAGGAGTAACAAACAGGAGTAACATCACTCAGACAGGAGTAACAAACAAGAGTAACATCACTCAGACAGGAGTGACAAACAGGAGTGACATCACTCAGACAGAAGTGACATCACTCAGACAGGGAGGTATGATGTCAGTCTTACTGAATACCTCAGCAGGCGGGAGGGAAGCTGAGCTCCTGCTTTTTCTAAAGCTGAGCTCCTCCATCTTCACCTCCTCCTCCTCCTCCTCTTTGTAGTAGTCTTCTTCCCTCCTTTCTTTCTCCTCCTCATCTTCCTCCCCACAGCAGCACCTCCTCACCCACCACCCGGCCTCCGTCACCCACCGGGACAAGCCCTCCATCTTTGTTGTATTCTTCTTTAATCCACTCCTCTTCCTCTTCTCTCTCTCAGGCTCATATGACTCACATGGTTCAGGACGAGCAAACAGGGTCCCATGACCGCCTGTCTGTGTGTTCAGAACAAGTGTCCATTCAACACTGTGTGTGTGTGTGTGTGTGTGTGTGTGTGTGTGTGTGTGCACTGCCCTCCAGTGGTCACTGTCAACAACTGCAACACTGATCATGATAAAGCAAAACAAAGTACAGCATGTGCAGTGAAAATGATCTCTTTATTTGAAGTGTAAGAACATTACATTGATGTTAAACCAATCAAATACTGAATTGATTGACTGACAAATCTTTATAATCAGGTTTGACTTTTCTCTGTTTATTGATTATTGATTAATTTATTAAAGTAACTTGTTATCAGACTGTGATTCTGTTGATCCTCCAGCAGGAGGAGACTCTCCCTCCTACAGAGAACACAGAGACACTGAGGAACCAGACCTGTCAGACCAGGAACTAAACCTGAACCCAGCATACAGAGGTTCAGTGAAGGTGGTGCTGAAGGTGTGGAGGAGGATCAGAGTGTCAGAGGAGACTCTGTAGAAGGACAGAGTGCCAGCAGGACAGTCCACATACACTGCTACTCTGACAGAGGAGAAGGAGGAGGAGGAGGAGGAGGGGGAGGGGGAGGGGGAGGAGGTGATAGATTTCCTCTCGTTGTTGTGGTAGACATTGAAACCACCGCTATCAGAGCAGCTCAGACTCCAGGACTGATCATTTTTTCCAAACTTGTGCTCGTCTTTGTTTCCTCTTCTGCTGTTTCCTCTGTAACTCACTGACACGTAAACCAGTCCTCTCCACTCGACCTCCCAGTAACAGCGACCAGTCAGACCAGTCCGACACATCAGCTGAAGACATTCAAACCTGTCTGCATGATCAGGATAGGACTGATCCTCCTCCACATGTGTCGCCTTCCTGTTGTCGTCAGACAGTTGGATTTTGTTGTTGACTGTGTTTGTGTCGAGTGTGAGCTCACAGGAGTCTGATGGAGAGATGAGATGAGATAGTTTAATGATGACATCAGAGATTTAAAGAAGTGATGTCACAGGTTGAAAATGTTTGCATGTGTGCTGCTTTGAGTTCATTTGTCAAATCTACACTTACACTTCCTCAGACCTGGTCTCAACCATCGGACTCCAGCAGGCTCCACCCTGAAAGGAGGAGGGGTCAGATCAGCACGTCCTCTCACAGCATCAAACACAGACCTCACATCACTCTTAAACATGGTTTTGTTATTTTTGTGAACCCATGTCTAAATCTAAATTCTGCATCATTACCAGAAAGAACCACCCTTCATCGCCTTTCTTTGCAAAACCCTTCAGATTCACCAAGATGAACCTCTGGCAAACAAAGTTGCCAACATGCTTTGACTCAAAAGAAAGCTGACAAGGTACAGAACTTGCAGAGAGAGAGCAAGGAGGATAGACCTTGCGCCAAGCAGTGCCTTGATGAACCCCAGAAATCCACCTCCCTGTTAGAGCAAGAAACATCAAGGACATCTGCAGTAGGATGAAGATGGCCCAGCAGTGGAGATTGGCAGAGACAGTCTGGAGTTCCAAGGTTTAAGGTTAAGGTTTAAGACACTGGAAGTCTTATTCTGTGGCTGAACCTTGTCAATTGCTACAGCTGAGTCTCACAGAAGCCAGAGGAAACTGCACTGGACCAACATCATGAACAAGGCAAGACCATTCTGGATTATTAAAGCTTCTTCAGCCTGAGGGACACCCCAAAACATCTACATCAGCTGGACAAGGCCATAATCAAAGAAGCAGGTCTAAACAAGGGTGGAAAGGGTGGGTTTGCTCCAGATGGGAGCAGGTCATGGAAAATGTCCTTGCCACAGCACAGGACTGAGTGCTGAAGGCTGACGTTGGATCTCAGCTCAGATTCATAGACACCACTGTAGTGAGCACACTTAGGCAAGACATGGTCTTGGTGTTGGAAACAACAAGACAAGTGGTCCTGGTGGAGATTACGGTTTCCTAGGCAGTACAGATGGAGGGGGTCTTTGAGGGGAAGAGGCAAAGTACAAGGGGCTGGTAAGCACATTGGAACCTGGGGATGGAGGGCCTGGTGTGAGCCCAGTAAGGGCAGTTGTAGAGGCCTTACAGAGCAGTCACTCAAAAAGCTCCTTTGGATGATGTGACGGTAAAGGAGAAAGGAATAAGGAAGGTCACAGATGCCTCTGAGAGGGCATCAAGGTGTCTGTGGATCAAAGCTGAGATCTGTAGACTTCACAAGCTTCTTTGAGACAAGTAAGGCTCTGCTTCTCAGCTTCTGGGCACAGAGCATGCTCAGCTTGTCGGCTTGGTTTTTTGGGGTCATAATACAGGCTGACAGTGTCACAAAGAAAATGTTTCCAGCTCTTCCTCCACTATCACACTGACTGTCTGTGGCTGCAGCAGGACTCCTCATACCTGAGACGGTCCAGATTCCAGAGTGGATCCTCCAGTCCAGCAGACAGCAGCTTCACTCCTGAGTCTCCTGGATGATTGTAGCTCAGGTCCAGCTCTCTCAGGTGTGAGGGGTTGGATTTCAGAGCTAAGGCCAGAGAAGCACAGCCTTCCTCTGTGATCAGACAGCCCGAGAGCCTGCAAGGTCACAAAACAACACAAATACTGTGAGGGGTATACCTGCGAATATTTACAATGCTTACATTCAAGAGGCAGCTGAAACCACAGCGAGATGACAGTTTCTGGAAATATTAAGTCAAATACAGAAGTCATTCAAGACAAACCGTTACTTCAGTGAGAATTGATTGACACAAAATGCACTGTTAAAAAAATAGGTTCCTTAAAACGTCGACCTTTAGGATGTAAAGACATTGGTCTATTTGTGATGCATACATGGACCAACACGTTCTCCATGGAGGTTACAGAGGAGGAAGGCTTTGGGGAAGCTTTGATCATTTCTCTGGCAGTGGTAACTGAAGTGGGAGAAAGGCAGTGCAGTGCAAGACAAGACACCAGGGGGGGATGAGACTCTGAGATGCTGAAGGCTCTGGATATCTTGGGTTGTCTTGGTTGACAAGACTTGTCAATGCATCATGAGGGTTGTGGACCTTTACTCTGAAAAGAGGTATGAAGGGGATCCTCAAACTATTGAAGAATCATATTGCTCAATGCTCCCGCTGATTTCACCTCTGATTCAACAGAAGCTTCTGTCATGGCCTGAAAAGAGCTGACCGGCTGATTGTCATTGTAAGTAACAAATTATTTACAACAACATAACTTCATCTGACCTGAGAGTTTTCAGAAGACAGTGTGGACTCTTCAGTGCCTCAGACAGCAGCTTCACTCCTGAGTCCCGCAGGTCGTTGTTGCTCAGGTCCAGCTCTCTCAGACTAGAGGACTGGGAGCTGAGGACTGAGGACAGAGCTCCACAGCTTCTCTCTGAGAGGTTACAGCCACTCAGCCTGGAGAAATGATGCAAAGGTAAAAGACAAGTAGAAAGTATTCTCTCCTGCTGATCTTAAGGTTGAGTTTTAGTCAAAGTGTAAATATGAATGTGCTTACAGAGCTTTGTTGGAGGCTTTGACCACTGGCAGCAGCCTCAGAAGAGCCTCCTCTGAAGCAGAGTACTTCTTCAGGTCAAACACGTCCAGATCTTTCTCTGATGACAGTAAGATGAAGACCAGAGCTGACCACTGAGCAGGAGACAGTTCATCTGTGGAGAGACTTCCTGATCTCAGGGACTGTTGGATCTGCTCCACTAGAGAGCGATCGTTCAGCTCATTCAGACAGTGGAACAGATTGATGCTTTTCTCTGCAGACAGATTCTCACTGATCTTTGTCTTGATGTACTCGACTGTTTGCTGATTGGTCCGTGAGCCACTTCCTGTCTGTGTCAGCAGACCTCGTAGCAGAGTTTGGTTGGTCTCTAGTGAAACACCGAAGAGGAAGCGGAGGAACAAGTCCAGGTGTCCGTTTGGACTCTGTAAGGCCCGGTCCACTGCACTCTGGTAGAAACATGTCTCTGCAGATTCATGATGAATTCTTTGTTCTCCTGACATCAGATTGACTCCAGAGTTGATGAACGTCAGATGGACATGAAGAGCAGCCAGAAACTCCTGAACGCTCAGGTGGACGAAGCAGAACACCTGGTGCTGGTACAGTCCTCTCTCCTCTATAAAGACCTGTGTGAACACTCCTGAGTACACTGAGGCTGCTCTGATATCGATGCCACACTCTGTCAGGTCTGACTCATAGAAGATCAGGTTTCCTTTCTGCAGCTGCTCAAAAGCCAGTTTTCCCAGAGACTCAATCATCTTCCTGCTCTCTGGACTCCAGTGTTGATCTGTCTCAGCTCCTCCTTCATACTTGATGTTCTTCAGTTTGGTCTGAACCACCAGGAAGTGGATGTACATCTCAGTCAGGGTCTTGGGCAGCTCTCCTCCCTCTCTGGTCTTCAACACGTCCTCCAGAACTGTAGCAGTGATCCAGCAGAAGACTGGGATGTGGCACATGATGTGGAGGCTTCGGGATGTCTTGATGTGGGAGATGATTCTGCTGACCTGCTCCTCATCTCTGAATCTCTTCCTGAAGTACTCCTCCTTCTGAGGGTCAGTGAACCCTCTGACCTCTGTCACCACGTCAACACACTCAGGAGGGATCTGATTGGCTGCTGCAGGTCGTGTGGTTATCCAGAGGCGAGCAGAGGGAAGCAGTTTCCCTCTGATGAGGTTTGTCAGCAGCACATCCACTGAGGTGGACTCTGTGACATCAGTCAGGATCTCATTGTTGTGGAAGTCCAGAGGAAGTCGACACTCATCCAGACCGTCAAAGATGAACACAACCTGGAACTCTTCAAACCTGCAGATTCCTGCTTCTTTGGTTTCAGTGAAGAAGTGATGAACAAGTTCCACCAAGCTGAACTTCTTCTCTTTCAGCACATTCAGCTCTCTGAAGGTGAAGGGAAACATGAACTGTATGTCCTGGTTGGCTTTGTCTTCAGCCCAGTCCAGAGTGAACTTCTGTGTTAAGACTGTTTTCCCAATGCCAGCCACTCCCTTTGTCATCACTGTTCTGATTGGTCCATCTCTTCCAGGTGAGGCTTTAAAGATGTCTTCTTGTCTGATGGTTGTTTCTGGTCTGTCTGGTTTCCTGGATGCTGCTTCGATCTGTCTGACCTCATGTTCGTCATTGACCTCTCCAGTCCCTCCCTCTGTGATGTAGAGCTCTGTGTAGATCTGATTCAGAAGGGTTGGATTTCCTGCTTTAGCGATCCCCTCAAACACACACTGGAACTTCTCCTTCAGGTTAGACTTCAGTTTACGTCGACAAACTTTAGGACTTTCTGAATAAACGCACAAGAAGTAAAATCAACAAGTCATTAATGATAAAAGTATGTTAATATAATTCCCCTAAAGAATGCATCTACAGACACTTTGCCTCCCTCTCTGGTGACATGAATACTTCTTCCATTTCAGCATCATGTTAAACTCTCTTACTGCTCTGCAGACGCTCAGCCAGCTCCTCCTGCTTCATCCTCTTCAGGAAGTCCACTGTGAGCTTCAGAAGTGCCTCTCTGCTGCTGCTCCTCCTCTGCTCTGCCTCCTCACAGTGGAACTCCTCCTCATCCTCCCTCTGACTCTCTAAGCATTCTGGGTAATCTGAAGTCAGAACCTTCTGCATCTTCTTCAGCTCGTTCTTCACAAACGTGACGATGTTCTCCTCCAGCAGCTGGAACAGAACTTTGTATGAGTGAAACATCAAACTGAAATCAAAACAAACCTCAGGTCCTTGTTGGACGGACTGAAGAGTCTAAAAAGTGCAGATTGAGATCATTTGGATCAGAACAGGTGTAGAGTAGCTGTTGTACAGGTACAGACCATAAATATGGAGTCCAGGTGTGCTTGATGCTGCTGGGCAGACTGACCACTGGGACCCTCTGAGGTCTCCTGGTCGACTCTGTGGAGGAACCATGAAGGATCAGATCATAGTGTGTGTGTCCGCAGAGAGACAGACACAAGGTGAGGGTCCCTCGAGTCTGCAGTTCTGTGCAGACTTAAGTTTTCGTTGCAAGCTAAATGGATGCTACCCCATGCTATGGATGCTATGTATTTAGCTTGTCGCAATAAACTTGTAGCAGGTAAAGTGTTGAAACATCAGGTTATCCAAAGAGGAAACCAGAGAACACTGGATCAAACCAAAGCTGAGGGTGGAAGGGGAACGTACGTCTCAGGGCTACATGTATTCAAACAGACACAGGTGTTGTTTAAATATATTCATTGATGTTTTGAATATAACCTGTTCGGCTCTGCTAAAACAAACTGATGACTGTGCACATTTAGTTTGTACCTTGACCAAACCATGACTGTTCACCACAGAGCTGTGTTCATAAACAAGGCTTAACCAGCAGACGATGGTGATCCTAAGTCAAACAGGAAGTAAATCGACAGTTTTTAAAGAATCACCTAGAAACATAAAAACAGTAATTAATGTGCACAGCACCCAGACCACAGTGACACACGTTTGCTGATACAGTGGACAAAACATTTTGCTTGTTGGGGCGCTGGTTTGGCTGGTTTGGCTCAGTTGGTAGAGCGGGCGCCCCATATGCAGAGGCTACAGTCCTCGACGCACGGATCGCAGGCTCAACTCCCGGCCTGCCGATCCGTTTGGTGCATGTCAACCCCCACTCTCTCCTCCCCACACTTCCTGTCTCACTTCATCTGTCCTGTCTAATAAAGGCAAAGCCCAAAAAATCTTCTTTAAAAAAGATAAATATATTTTGCTCATTGTTTAATGACGATAATACAAAAGCGTATTTGTTTAGCAATTATTAAAACCGGCGTTACAAGCAGAAGTTTTCTTACTGAGTTTGTCCATCAACAATCATCAATGAATCAGCAACATTTTAATGTTTTTATCAGCTTACCTCTTTTCTGCAGAGGGCTGGTGTCCTTTAAAATCAACGAGACCATCCACTGACCGGTCACTCTTTAAGGACACACAGCTGGGCTCAGGTCCAGGTTCAGAGGCTGGTCTCTCAGAGATCCTGTTACACAGAGGGGAGGACCACCATCAATGGAAATTCACTGTTCAGTCTTCAGACAGAGAAGCTCCTGGAGAGTCTCGAAACTATCAACCAGAAAAGATCAACACACCAAAGTTCAATAAACCTGGAAGCTGAATGATTTTAGTTTGTTTACCTCTTTACTGCAGAGGGCTGGTGTCCTTTAAAATCAACGAGACCACCCTTTGACCCGTCACTCTTTAAGGACACACAGCTGGGCTCAGGTCCAGGTCCAGGTCCAGTTCCAGGTCCAGGTCCAGAGGGAGGGGCCCCCTCCTCTCTGTCCTCACACTGACTCATGACGCTGAGCTCAGATCAGCTCACACACTTTGATCTGCAGAGGAGACAGTTCAGCTGAGATCATCCAAAGTTTCACTTCTGTCTAAAAGAAAGAAATAAAGACGCTCCTTTCATGACTCATGGTGTCGGCCCAGCAGAGTGCCAAGGCTCCGTGAGGAGCCGGTGGTTCAATCTGGGACTAGAGACCAAGTTACGCATGCTTCAGGGGCGGCTGGACAGTTGGGACCAACTTGGAAAAACTGTTGAGATGTTTCTTAAAGACATCACATCACTGATCTTATGTTCCTTGTTATGTCTTATGTTCTCTCAGCATCCTGTCAGCCTGTTTATTGTCATTAAATCTCAGTAACATCTGTTTGTTGTGGCTTCATAGCGCTGTAGTGAGACAGATCTCAGCCCACGTGTGACTTGATACAGTGAAACTGCCACTCAGCGGAGACAGGTGGACAGGCGCTCCACAGCTGAAACAGAACGCCGGTAGTTGGTGTCCATCAGAGAAATCCTGGTACTGATCCGAGCTAACAGCTCATCACACTGGGCACTGGTCAGCCTCAAGGAGCTGGAAGCAGCAGGAGAGTTCATCAGACACAGCTCAGGAGGAGGTTTAACTCAAACAAACACAAGTGACCTGATCAAAGTCCCTCGAGTGACCCAAGGTTCAACATCGATTTACCTCTGGTCCGAACACAGCTGTGGAGTTAGTGAGACATTCATTCATTCAGCCGGGGCGGGAGCACTCCTTCTTATCCTGACCTGACTGTTTGGACGTTGACTCCAGGTTCAAGCTTGTTGGTGAACATACAGTGCTTCAAGGTGTCCACAGCGTGTTGGACAGATGGCCCGTCCAGTGGAGGTTCTTCAATGGACAGTACTAAAACATCTGCTCAGTGAGCTTGATTTAAGAGCTCTTCAAGAAGGGACAAGGACACGATGGATCCTCTTTTGCACAGGGCCGTTGCCTCACAATTGCTCAAGACGAGACCTTCAGGCTTCAGTCCTCTTCCTGAGGTCTGCAGGTCTTTGCTCACCGCACATCAGAACCTTGATCAGAACACGATGTTCCTGTATTCTTCTGTCAACTATGATGATGGAGAATAATCATGGGCCGAGAACAGATCCCTGAGGCACTGATGCGTTCAGGGACCGTGGTGCTGAAGGCTGACCGGAGAGGAGAACCTCGAAGACCTCACACTGGAGGGCGCTTTAGCACACTGACCTCACATTGTTCACATTTAGTGTGTTCTAACGATACATGGACTCTTTTAATTAGTCAGTTATTGTTTAACTGTACTGTGATCAATAAAGACAATAAAGCAGAACTTTGATCAGGAGCTCAGAGTCCACAGGTTCAGACTGTCCACTAAGCAATGAAGAACACACCCACACCCACACACACACACACACACACACACGCACACACACACACACACACACCTCTGACACATCACTGTCACATCATTATTGTATCTGTAGATATCCACGAGTCTGACCTGTTGTTGTACTCGGACTGAATCCGTCCTGATGAACAGACGTTAAATCTTCTCCTGAAGACAAACTCAAGTTTAACTTCAGCCTCCGCAGCGCGCGCAGAGAAACACTGCGGGTCAGCACGAGCGCTTTCAGGCTCAAACACACTCAGACAGGTCCTTTCAAAATAAGAGTCTCTGCTTCTTTGATCTGATTATTGATCACTGAGAGCACAGACTGAAGCAGCGACGCAGAGAAACACTGCGGGTCAGCACGAGCGCTTTCATTTATTTATTTAGTGACGTATTGATCGATCTTATAAAACATAAGCTCCTGCTGCTGCGTCCGCATGAACTCCTGACTCGACTTTGCTCTGAAGGCTGTTTCACCGTCTGTCACCAGTTCAACTGTAACGTTTTGTTTTGAATAAAAGCAGATCGTTTCTGTTTGCTGTTAACGAGTAAGACATGTTAAAGTTGGCGTTTACCTTCAGCGGCAGGTTCCGATGAACAGAAGAATCTGCGTCACAGCGAGCACAGAAGGGAAACTGAACTTTACACAGGGCGTGGTCATCATATCTGTTGAAGTGGAACGACCTAATAAAGTCTGTTTTATGGGCTCAGGTGGAGGAAACACAGCATACGACATCCTTAGGTGACACAGAGCAGATAAAGTGAGAGTGCTGGTGAGTCTCACCTGGGCAGGTTTAAAGGAGGTCCTGTGTCACAGTGAAACAACAACTGTGGAGACCAACAGGAAGTGTTTCTGCTCTGAAAACGACAGTTTGGATCATTTCTGTCACTTTGCTTCCACAGCAGAGAAACAGGACGTCACACAGGTGCTCAGGTGCTGAGCTATTACCTGAGTTACAATCACATCCAGGCCGCTCCTGAGAGACCTGAACGCTGGCGTTTCACTCGGCTACATTTGGATGCAAAGTTAGATTTTTATTTCATTTGTTTTTTAGCTTCGTTGGACTCAGACACACACCGACTACAAACAGGTGGAACAGTTCAGACACACCTGAACCTGAAACAACATGGCCGTCACAGGACAGAAGGACAAGCAGACACTGGATGATAACATAATGATGTATCGTGTTCACACACGTGTCGCACTGTGCTCCATCAGAACTACAGACGTGTGTGTCTGTGGAACATGCCCCCCTCCCAGAGGAAGTTACAGGTTAGATGTGACACATTTAAACTCCTGAGAAACACAAACAACGCTGCAGCAGACATGAAACCAGAGGTCAAATTTATTGATGCTTTCACAGTCCGAGTTCGTCCTGAGCCGAGCACAGAGGTCCACCTGGATTCTCCTGTTTGGAGAATGTACACAGGCTCATCACTTCCTGTGTCCACCAGGTGGCGCTACAGAACATCACAGACTGTTGAGAAAAAATACAGCTTTAAAGGCACTTAAAGCAGGGGCCAAGAGCAGTGTGATCCTATAGAAGTCAATGAGAACATGCTCCTCCTCCTCTCCTGATGTATTCCCTCAGTAAACATGTTCCTGATGAGTTTATGTCTCAGTCTCTAGTTTCAAGTCTTCTTCAGCACAGCATGATGTTCATTTAGTCACTGATGCTCCCAGTTAGTCCCAGTGGTCCGGAGTTTGTCCTGTTCCTCTTTAATGTGAGGGGCTCTGCTGGGTCCAGACCGGGGTCCCTCCGGCTCAGAGAGAAGCAGCTGCTGGTCTGTGGGAGGAAACACAACCAGAGTTTATCAGGGACGGAGATATGAAACATGTTGTACTCTGTGAAACATGTTGTACTCTATAAAAACTCTGATCACAATGATTGATGACTTCTCAGCACTAATATCACTTCCTCACTGGTTTATAGAAAACTCACCAAGTTCATCAGCTGTAACTGGAGCCCCGTGTGACCTCTCTATCTTACACATTACTCTTCTTCTGTGGTGCCTGACTTCACTGTTCCTCCAATCAGAGGGAGCAGTAGCCTTCAAAACGGGGGTTAGCATAGAGCATGAACAGTGTTGACAACAGCAGCACAGCACATGCTCTTAATGTAATTTAAATATGACACACACAGTCGTGCACTCACTGTGAACACTAGTCTAAAAGTATCAGAGCGTCTACCTGTGAGGTAACTAACAGAACTACCCAGTGTCAGTCTAACGAAGCTGAACCGTTTGGTCCTGTTGAATTCGGGTTTACAAATAAATGACTGTATGTATTTGCTGTCGGCCAATCACTGCAGGCCTTCCTCAGTCCAGCGCGGTGTTCTTATTGAAGTGACATCACACTGTGCTGTTACACTGAACATCAGCACGGCTGTGATACGGCTCATAATCACAGCGTGCTCATATTCAGTGTAACAGCACATTATACAATGTAACGGTTATCTGTGTAACTACAGGGATATAAGAGTCTGTTGACAGGAGGAGTGATACACACAGTGAGAAGTCTCAGTGACGATGGAATGCCTCTAATACCGTCATAAAACAATGATGCTGCTAAACATCACATAATTAGTTATGAGCAGTAATGAAGGAACAGTATAAATGTGGACAATGTGAAATAAGGAATATACAGCAGTATTTTCTGTCAACAGCTGGTTCACCTGTTTGTCTAACATGAGAACACACCTGCTGCGTGTCGGACAGCTCGAGTCTCTCTGGACGTCACCGCTGTCTATTCTCAGAAACGTCCTCCCGCAGAGACACTTTAAACTTCGTCTCCTCACTCAGTTACAAACAGTTTCTGACATGCGCAGTGTCCGCGTCCGTCCGTTTCCAGCAAGCAGCAGGCTAACGCTACGCTAACGATATGTAGCATTGTAAGCTAACAGGGGCACACATTAAACCTTAAACAGGTAAATCCAAACAGGTGGTTGTACCTCACGCTGACACGCGCGGCGTGAGTAGAGTTCGTTAGCGTGTTAGCCTCTGCAAGCAACATGCTACCGGAAACACTTCTTCTTCTCCCCTTGATATAATTGGCGTTGTGCAAACAGCTTGTGGTGCCATTAGCGCCACCCAGTGCTCTGTAGTGCATCGACCTTCTTCTTCTCTGTGGGGTTTTACTGCCACCTCGTGGTTACAACTTGTTTTATTTGTCATGTAATTTAAACCGTCTGTTGAGTCCGGTCGGTTTGAAGGCAGTGCTCTTTGCTTCTCTCTTTCACACTGTCTCCATCACACTTCTAACCCTTCCCTCCTTCTGCCTTGTCGTCCAAACACCTCCACATGACGCCGTTCCTCTCTTTCACATCGTTTAATGTTGATTTAAACTGATTCTTTGAACAGTTCGTCCTGAGCCTGCCCAAGATCCCTGAGTGTGCTGGGACTCACATCAAACTGATCATTTTACCTTTGCTTGCTCCTGGGTCCTTAACTTTTCTAAAGCAAACCCTGCTGACTTTACAGAGAAGCAGACACAACCAATAGACACATTTTGAGCGGTTGCAGCATGCAGAGGTTCCTTTTCATCTTTACTAGCTAACGTTAGCTAGCTCAGGACTAGCATAACTTCTATTCACTTTGCAGCTCAAAGGCTCCCTGCAGCTCTTTGTTCACTACAGATATAAAATAAAAACAGTGTCTCCCTACAGGATGTGATTTTATGAGACACAAAACCTGGTCTCACTAGCTGGCTTTTACCAAGCCAGCCAGCTCGACTCACCTGGACTCACCTTTTCTTTGACTCCTTGAAGATCAGCTGAGATCAAATTGAACGAGGGCGGAAATTTGCAACAAGAAATGAATGCAACGCAAGATCGAGCAGTTTGACGGAGGTTTCGTTGGTTTTAGAGAAACACACAAACCCACAGGTGATCACATACCTCAGGTGGTCTCATGTGGGGTTTGATCCCACGTCTCCACGACGACAGGCAGCAGCGATATCCTCTAGACCATCTTCAGCACTGGTAGAAATGCTCACCCAGAGGGAGGAAGAAGATCAGACTGAGGAAGAAGCTGCAGGAAGTTCAGCTCCATCAGTCTGCAGAGAAAGTGAGGACAGGTGGACTTTCACCTGTCTGAGAGACGGAGCTCAAAACTCAGTGACTCTTAATGAGGACTGAACCCACGACCTCCTGACCCCACACAGTCTTCTGACCTGCTGAGCTGCCCCACCAGGCACAAACACACAGTTCACTCTCTCACTCTGAAAGCATCAAACCTACAACCTCGTAACAGTCGTCCAACAACTGCAGCGGCGGGATCAGAGATTTGACAACTGTCCCACAAAGGTGTTGAGTCTTTCTTCAGACGTGACAGAACAGCGAAGGGTCAAACCCACGACCTCTCAGGAGAGACGAACTGGGTGTGACAGTCCCTCCTCTTACAGCCAGAGCTGTCCCCTCAGAGCCTGATCCGTCCCGTCTTCTCCAACCTCGATAAGAAATGACCTCTAAGGACCAAGTGTCCAACATCCAGACGCACCTGATCAAACAGCTCAAGTCTTCTCTCTGCACACCTGCTTTAAAATGCTAACCTGAAGAGGGGATTGAACCCACAACCTCAGACCTCCAAACAGTCCTGTAACAGTGTGAGCTAAAGCAGCAGACTCCTGATATCCAGGTTTCTTTTATTGTGTCCTCAGAGGTCAGAGGTCAGAGCTCTGTGTTATATGAATGAAAATGATGTTTGATTTGAGGTTTGACATTCAATCTTTCACCTGACCACCTGAGCTCATGGGTTTTATGCTAATGCGCTAATGTTAGCATGCTAAACTCTGTGAACATGCTATACCTGCTATGTCCTGAATACCCACTTGGGGATCAATAAAGGATTATCTTATCTTACACCTGCTAGTGTGCAGTCTGTTGCTAATGCTAACGTTAGCTTCACACAAGTAGAAAATGTCTTCCTGCCTTTAATAATCACACGTGTCAGGTAGTCGCTCTCAGTTTATTGTGTCGCCTCATGTTTATGATCCTCACAGTAAAACATACATTATATAATATGTAAATATATACGTCTAATGAACATCTTTACTGAGTTCAACCCTCACAGACGCTGGATGTTTCACATGTTTTGTACAGTGAAGAAAAGTTTGAAGGTTCAAGACTGAACTGTTGGATCAACTACGAGTCCCAGAGTGCATTGCTGTAAGAAACAATCCCAGGGCGTCACGCTGAGACGTGAGAGCTTGTAGAATAAACTCAGATGTGTGGAAGCTGTTTCACTTCCTGTCCTCAGCAGCCTGCAGGACGGCGGCGGCGCTGTCCTTCGCTTCCTGCAGCAACGCCGCCGCTCTCTTCAGCGTCTGCGACACGAAACAACACAAACACAAGCTGATGATTCATGACCACACCTGAGTCACGCAAAGGTCACCTACAGAGGACACACGTACGGCCATCTTGAAGTCCTCGTCTGTGATGTCTTTGAGGTTGATGGTGATGTTGTAGTACGCACCGAAAACGGCCGTCTCCAGAGCTTTAGCTGCCACCTGAAGCCACAGGGTCACATGACGTAAACAACCTCCACCACGGGTCTGAGAATGTTTGTGAGCGTGAGGTTGATTCACCTGAGCGTGACGTTGACTCACCTGAGCATCAGACTTACAGGACACATTTCCATGAACAACCATTTCTTTCAGAGACGGCCACAGGACGCTGACCCGCTCCGCCAGAGCCAGAGGGACGCCCACCGCCCGCTGCAGACCCTCCTGCATGGCAGCCTCACGCCTCAGGGAGCACAGGTCACAGGTCAGAGGTCACAGATTATAGAATACAGGCTGACTTATACTGTAGTGAATAAATAGTGACTATAGACACGACACATAAATGTTTGAAGTCACCTCTTCATGTCCTCTGCCGTGCTCTTAGGCATTTTCAGCGCTGCCTGAAACACACAAACAAACGTATGGTTTTGAAGCTCGTGTTTACACGATGTTCCGTCGCGTGGAGCTCGGACACAGTCAAATAAAAAGGTCAGCGTGCCGTCGGAGCGTCCTGCTCACCATGTAGCTGCTGAAGGCGGACGAGTCGGCGTCCACCATGAGCAGCAGCTCGTTCATGGCCTCGTGGAACGGAGGAATCAGCCTCCTCATCACGCCGTCCAGGTTCTCAAACTGCCTCTTCCCGTACGTCATCTGACCCACCATGGCGCCCAGCGCCGCCCCCTGCAGGACACACATGTCATCACAGAGAAACACAGCGGCGTTCAGACCAGAGCTAAAGCTAATTCTAACATTGTGTTTCTCACACAAGTTTGACCATGGGGTCATCTGTGTTCAAGAGGGTGAAATGCAACCTGTGAGTATTCATCCCTCTGTTCTCACTGTATCTAACCAGTCACAGGTGGGCTGAGATCTGTCTCACTACAGCGCTATGAAGCCAAAACAAACAGATGTTACTGAGAGTTAATGACAATAAACAGGCTGAGAGGATGCTGAGAGAACTACGTCAGGAGGCAGGTTTGTAAACAGGCTGAGTTTATGCTCTGTCAGGTGTGTCTGCAGGACGACTAGAACACGACTTTAAAAGGACTGTTTTCTGAATGAGGTTTGGTCTGACCTTTGTGTTTGTCTCGCAAGTTACAAACTTTAAATTTGACACAACAGAGTCAAAATGAGCTTGATTCTTGTCCCTCGATGTCGTCACGCTGACGTGTTCGAGCGCTGCGTGCGTTCTGAACACATGACGACGTTTCTTCGTACCAGAGCAGCGACAGCAGCAGAAACTGATCCTCCACCGGGAGCCGCCGTCCGAGCTCCGACACTGTGAACGAACTGCTGCAGAGACAGAGACACCAGCCGGCTGTCCTCCTGTGACCCCACCATGTACCTGCACAGGTAGCACAAACAGGTTCACCTGTGGCTTTCCCAAGGACACTAAAACACTTTGACATGTGACTAAAGCAGTCAGGGATCAAACCCCCAACCTTCCCACTGAGAGGCAACCCACTATACCACTGAGCCACAGTCGAAGTGAGCTGAAGCATGTTTTAAAGACAAACTCACTCGATGATTCTCTCCTTCGGGTTGAACGGACCCAAAGAGTCCAGACCCAGTTTACTGATCACCTGCAGACACACACACACACACACACACACACACACACACACACACACACACACGTCATGTCTGTGTCGTATAAAAACAGATTTGATTGTGGATCTGATCTCTGACCAGCCGGACTTTGTGCTCCTCCTCCACCATGAACAGTCGCTCTCTGTGGATGTAGAAGTCAGCGGCGTCCAGCAGAGCCTTCAGAGGGATCAAACCGACGATCTGAGAGCCCACCACGGGCAGGGTGAGGCCCTGAACGCACCACACACACACACACACACACACACACACACACACACACACCTTATCACTGAAACTTTCTGACTAATTTGTGAAAAAAAAGAAAAACGTGCTTGTTCCTGTTAGCGTCAATGTGTGTGCGTGTGACCTCTGACCTCGGCGTCCCTGCAGACCTCCTCGTACACACTGTGGAGGGGGGTCAGCTCGTGGTCCAGGATGTTGGTGGACACCTGAGCGATGTTAGCCTCGTCCAGGTACCAGCCCAATGCCTGCACCTTCTGCAGCCGCCCGGGCTGCAACACACACACACACACACACGCATGCACGCAGTCCACAGGTGAGCAGGTAGTAACAGAGTCATAATAAAGTATTAAATGAGTCAGTTTGTATCACTGTTAAAGTGAACACAATCGTATCACAAAGAAAAAACACCACGTGACAAACAGGAGGGGAATGACTGTCTGACTCAAACTCCCAGCATGCACCTGGTCCTTCCCTCGGCCCTGCTCCCGGATGTTCAGAGCGATGCGGTGCGCCTGCTCTTTGGTGCTGATCACATTCACGTTGTAGGCGATCAGGAACTTGCGAGCACCCGTTACCGTGGCGCCCCATGAAGGCACGAACAGGGCAGGGCCAAAGTCAGGGGACCAATCAGCTCGCTTCAACTGGAGGAGAGAAAAAACAAGCATCAAGATCTTTACAAGTGTTGTGGAACTCTTATTGTGAAACAGGAGCACAAGAAACTCATACGCTTTATCTGTGTTATGTTATTGAAAGGTGATGATCAGCTCGGTCTGATTCTCTGAAGATCTATTCGTAACTTCTCCTACATTTCCCACAATGCCTTGTGACAGCTCTGTCACCTTGCTGCGATGCAGGTACACAGCCTGCTCTGGTTTGAGATGAAGCAGTGACCGCTGACGCACTGAATAACCCAGAGATTAGGAGAAAAGCAGCCGGTCTCTGATTGGCTGTCGGACTCTCACCTTGTCAGGTAAAGCTTCGTACTCTCCGGCTCGCACTGAAGGAAGACTTCTCCTCGAGTCTTTGCGTG
This sequence comes from Semicossyphus pulcher, assembly GCF_022749685.1. Classification (NCBI taxonomy): domain Eukaryota; kingdom Metazoa; phylum Chordata; class Actinopteri; order Labriformes; family Labridae; genus Semicossyphus; species Semicossyphus pulcher. The sequence goes on along the minus strand of NW_027211698.1, from coordinate 16,146,595 downwards.
CTGCCTCTCCGTACAGATACACTGAGGACGGAGACAGTGTTAGCATCACTGCTAGCTACACTGCTAAACGTTGTGTTTGTGAAGACTATTAACAGTCTGCCATGTTGGGTGTCACTTCCTGTGTACAGTGGTGACAACAGGAAGTCAGATGAGTCAGAAGAAAAGAATTAAGACTACAGTGTGGAAGTACTCTGGTTAAAGTTAAAGTGCTCATCATGCAGTGTAAAAACATTTGAGCTGCCCACCCTGAGTGTGATGTCAGAGGAAAATGGCCGCCGCATGAATAATGTGAGCGTCTCACCGGGCACGTGCAGCATCTCAGACAGCTTCTGCCCGAACACGGTGGCACAACGGACGCAGTCTTCCATGGAGACGTTTTGGACGGGGATAAAGGGACAAACGTCCAGTGCTCCGGTCCGAGGGTGCTCACCTGGACAGGTAACACACACACACGTCAGTTATCTCCCGATTAACACTTCTTGTTTCCTGCTGAAGGACGCCGCTGACCTGAGTGTTTGCTCATGTCGATGAGGCTGAAGGCGCAGCGGGCAGCATTCAATGCTCCCTGCACCACGGACTCAGGTGAGCCCACGAAGGTGTAGACGGTGCGGTTGGTGGAGGCTCCGGGGTCGACGTCCAGCAGGCTGCAGCCGGAGGAGCCGGAGATGGCTGCAGAGATGGCATCAATCACCTGAAACACCCACAAACACTCTGCTGCAGTCTGTCTCTGCATTCACACCAGAGCTGACAGATATATCTACAGGTCGATATCGTCACAGATATATCTACAGGCCGATAACGTCACAGATATATCTACAGGCCGATATCACAGATATATCTACAGGCCGATATGGTCACAGATATATCTACAGGCCAATAACACAGATACATCTACAGGCCGATATCACAGATATATCTACAGGCCGATAACACAGATATATCTACAGGCCGATATCACAGATATATCTACAGGCCGATATGGTCACAGATATATCTACAGGCCGATAACGTCACAGATATATCTACAGGCCGATATCACAGATATATCTACAGGCCGATATGGTCACAGATATATCTACAGGCCGATAACGTCACAGATATATCTACAGGCCGATATCACAGATATATCTACAGGCCGATATGGTCACAGATATATCTACAGGCCAATAACACAGATACATCTACAGGCCGATATCACAGATATATCTACAGGCCGATATCGTCACAGATATATCTACAGGCCGATATGGTCACAGATATATCTACAGGCCAATAACACAGATACATCTACAGGCCGATATCACAGATATATCTACAGGCCGATATCATCACAGATATATCTACAGGCCGATATGGTCACAGATATATCTACAGGCCGATAACGTCACAGATATATCTACAGGCCGATATCGTCACAGATATATCTACAGGCCGATATCGTCACAGATATATCTACAGGCCGATATCACAGATATATCTACAGGCCGATATCATCACAGATATATCTACAGGCCGATATGGTCACAGATATATCTACAGGCCGATAACGTCACAGATATATCTACAGGCCGATATCGTCACAGATATATCTACAGGCCGATAACGTCACAGATATATCTACAGGCCCATATCACAGATACTGTTAAACCTGATTTTTAAGGTAAGGTAAGTTACTGAACGAGCTGCAGTCAGGACAGGTGTGTCTAACAGCAGCTTCACCTTCACTCGTCTGTTTCTTCAGAGAAATTAAAGAGAACGAACCTGTTTGTCTCGACCCTCAGAGAAGTTTGGGACACACTCCACCAGCTGAGCCATGATGTCTGCACACCGAGCACTGCAGGGACACAGACACGACACCCCCCTTTAAAGCACACACACACACACACACACACACACACACACACACACACGCTATGCTTAACAGGAGTGTGTGTGTTGAATGATTAACAGCAGCTCTGTTTGTGGGTCGCCTGACAATCATTAAAAACTCTGATCATTCCAACAACACAGCTCCATGCTACATTAACAGACACATGCACGCACGCACGCACACGCACACACACACACACACACACACACACACACACACACACACACACACACACACACACACACACACACACACACACACACACACACAGCAGCATTCATAAACATTAATAGAAAGAGGAAGTGAGTAAATAGGAAGAGAGATAAAAACAAAGTCAGATTTTATGTAAACAGTTTCAATGCTCCTTTAAGCTAAGCTAAGCTAACTATTAGCCTTAACAGTGTTTCTTTTGATTATTGATCATTATTAGAACAATAATCCATCGGCTTTGACTGGTTACGCAGCAGTTTTCTACCCGGCAACACTTCAGCTGTGATTCAGCTCATGAGTCCGGCGGCTCTGTGCTCGCTCCCCTCAGGCTCTGTGAGTCTTGCTCCATCGACCCTCAATCATTTTTGGGAGGCCTGAGGTCAAAGTTCAGGGTCCAACAGATAAACTCCTCTCAGTGTTTAACCACAGTGTTTGTTTTAAAGTAGAACCAGAGACAAAGTGAAGGAGTGAAACATGAACACACAGAATTTATCCTCTCTGACGTTCCAAAGAAATCCTGTTTCTGTCTGCAAAGCTTTAAAGTCTCAAACTGTTGGTATCACACAGAGTATGGAAACAAGAGGGCAGCTTTATCCTGAAAAAACTACAGATCCCAGGTCAAACAGGAAGTGAGAGAGCAGAAATGACATGTTTTTATTTCACCTGAAACTTTTCTAAGATCGAAGTGACGTCAGAGCTCGCAGAGAACAACAGCCATCTCATGGTTCAATATGAGAGAGTCAAACTCCAGCACTCAGACAGTGAAGGGTTAATCAGTCATCACATCTGACAGCTGATTGGTTCAGAGGCGGGCGATGAGTCCGCCTCCTGTTGGCTCAGAGGATGAGACGTCAGCTGTCAATGTGAAACTTGAAGTCTCAAATAAAAAGAATTAAAGTCACTTGTCTTTGAGGCAGATAAATTCACTGCTCACAAACATTCATGAAACATTAAACGTGTTTAAACAATCACAGTGGAATCAACGAGCAGACTTGTTCTTTTACAGCGTGGATTTTTTACAGTGTGGAGTCCGACAGTAAAAAAGGAACTTTGAGCTCATTTGTGTTTTATGACTGAATTTGAATACATTAAACTCAGCTGAATAAACCACTCTGACACTCCCTGCACGGCAGCACAGTTCAAACACAGCTTCACAGTAACATGATCACAGTTAATAAACTGGACTTTAATCACATGACAAAGTGTCCGACCTGCAGCCGCTAGTCGCGATGGACTTAAGGTTTCTGCTTGTTTTCACGCTGGGTAAGAAAACTCCTGCTTTCCTTCAGACGCTTGTGACTGGTCGTGTGTGTTGGGTAATTCGGTTTGTTTATAGCTGGAACATTAAACTGGTTAAATGGAGGACTATACAACTAATCTTTTGTTTAACATGATAACAACAAATGTGAAAACAACAGCTTATTATCTGTTCATCATGTTGGCTCATTGTTGAATTGTTTGTCCCAATCCCAGTCTGACCAGTTTAAACTGGTGGTGCTCTGGGCTGGACTGTGGTCTGATTTACCTTCTCACTGAAGCTACTCTTCGTTTAATTTTCTTTATAATAAAGGAATCAACTTAAAATAATGCTTAGATCTTCATTATGTTAATTTAAATTATTTATATTAAAACTATTAAAACAACTATCCAACTGTTCATGTGGGTCAGCACACAGCCTCACAGAGCTGCTAGCATGTTTGTAGACTCTTAGTCTGGTTTATATTTTGTTGCACACTGTGACAGCACAGTGACAACTGACTCCTCCTGATTGTTGTAATAATTATGTCTTGTCCAGCTGTTCCTTTGGCCTTCTCTAGCACTACAGCCAAGACCTCACAGACATCATCAACAGGGCCAAATATCCCCGACACAACCACCGCTGTGATCCCAGAACCCTCGACAACCACCGCTGCCATCCTCCTTTCAACTGCGACGACTGTTCCTTTTATAACTTCTACTGCTACAAGTGTTCCCTTTACTGTAACTGCTACTACTACTGCTACAGAGGGGTCTACTTTATCTCCAGGAAGTACAGCTTTAACTACTGCTGAAGAGGGGTCTACTTTATCTCCAGGAAGTATAGCTCTAACTACTGCTGAAGAGGGGTCTACTTTATCTCCAGGAAGTACAGCTCTAACTACTGCTGAAGAGGGGTCTACTTTATCTCCAGGAAGTACAGCTTTAACTACTGCTGAAGAGGGGTCTACTTTATCTCCAGGAAGTACAGCTTTAACTACTGCTGAAGAGGGGTCTACTTTATCTCCAGGAAGTACAGCTTTAACTACTGCTGAAGAGGGGTCTACTTTATCTCCAGGAAGTACAGCTTTAACTACTGCTGAAGAGGGGTCTACTTTATCTCCAGGAAGTATAGCTCTAACTACTGCTGAAGAGGGGTCTACTTTATCTCCAGGAAGTACAGCTCTAACTACTGCTGAAGAGGGGTCTACTTTATCTCCAGGAAGTACAGCTTTAACTACTGCTACAGAGGGGTCTACTTTATCTCCAGGAAGTACAGCTCTAACTACTGTTGAAGAGGGGTCTACTTTATCTCCAGGAAGTACAGCTCTAACTACTGTTGAAGAGGGGTCTACTTTATCTCCAGGAAGTACAGCTCTAACTACTGTTGAAGAGGGGTCTACTTTATCTCCAGGAAGTACAGCTCTAACTACTGCTGAAGAGGGGTCTACTTTATCTCCAGGAAGTACAGCTCTAACTACTGCTACAGAGGGGTCTACTTTATCTCCAGGAAGTACAGCTCTAACTACTGCTACAGAGGGGTCTACTTTATCTCCAGGGAGTACAGCTCTAACTACTGCTACAGAGGGGTCTACTTTATCTCCAGGAAGTACAGCTCTAACTACTGTTGAAGAGGGGTCTACTTTATCTCCAGGAAGTACAGCTCTAACTACTGCTCAAGAGGGGTCTACTTTATCTCCAGGGAGTACAGCTCTAACTACTGCTACAGAGGGGTCTACTTTATCTCCAGGGAGTACAGCTCTAACTACTGCTACAGAGGGGTCTACTTTATCTCCAGGAAGTACAGCTCTAACTACTGCTACAGAGGGGTCTACTTTATCTCCAGGAAGTACAGCTCTAACTACTGCTGAAGAGGGGTCTACAGGTCCTACTGATACTACTCCCCCTATTCCTACTACTGCATCGCTTCCTCCTACAACTGCTCCTTCTTCTACAACTTGGCCTCCTCCATCTCCTAGTACCACTACTGCCACCACTACCACTACTGCCCTTAATACCACTACTGCCCCTACTACCACTACTGCCCTTAATACCACTACTGCCCCTAATACTACTGATGCACCTACTACCACTACTGCCACCACTACCACTACTGCCACCACTACCACTACTGCCCCTACTACTACTACTGCCCTTAATACCACTACTGCCCCTAATACTACTGATGCACCTAACACTACTACTACTGCCCCTACTACTACTAATGCCCCTACTACCACTACTGCCACCACTACCACTACTGCCACCACTACCACTACTGCCACCACTACCACTAATGCCCCTACTGCCCCTACTACCACTACTGCCACCACTACCACCCCCACTACCACTACTGCCCCCACTACCACTCCTCTGGTTTGCGAGAATGAAGGGATCCCGGTGAGCGGTGTCTGTACCTGCACTGATGACTGGACCGGAGAGAGATGCTCTGAAGGTACGTCTGGCTCAGCGACAGCAGCATGATACCAAACTTGTGTGAACATGTGACTTACTGACAGCGGTGTCTGTTTCTCTACACTTTGGACACCAGGCTCTATTTTATATCTAAATCTTCAGAAAGCTACAAATTAGCATTTTGGGGAACCATAAACATGAACGGGTCTTTAGCTAGCATGACTTTAGCATTGTGTTCTGATGCTAGCCTGTATCATTGCCGCTAAATACACATTAATTAGTAAAATGCGACCACATGGTTAAGGCCTGGTAAGAGAAGCATCTACAAGGTCAATATTTCAAAGACGTAGCTCCTTTTATAACATTTTTCCTCGTAGAAAATTTCTGCAAAGAACTAGCATTGGGTGGATTTCGATTTCCTCGCACAGCCATCGGCTGGTTTGCATATTCTGAGGAACTCTGTCCCAAAGGAACAAGTGGAGGTAAGTTTGCACCAACTGTCAACCTGCCTGCAACAACATATCTGCACTGTGTCTCTGTCCACCTTCCAGTCCAACACCCTACATCCAACATCTATCTGACACCATGAAACAAGATGAATTTGTGTCCACCACTTTAACTTCTGTCGCTCCATCCAGCTGGTAAACCTCGGGCTTCCACCAGATGTTCCACCAAGAACGGATCGCCGGTGTTCGACCGTCCACCACAGGTGCTCCGGTGTGACCAGACGCTGAGCAACATCCAACAAAATGTGAGAATAACAGAGCTGTGTTTTACAGTACACAGTGAAGACTGAATGTTGTCATGGTAACAACAAGAGCACATGCCTGAATGTCCCTTACATGTTTCCACCAGGTTCAGTTTGAATACAGTCTTTCTTTTCTCAGCTTACCGGTCCAGCTGATCTGGAGTCTCTGGCTTCCAGCACTCAGATTCTGACGTCCAGGCCTGAAGAGCTGACGGCTGAAAACGTGACAGCAGCAGCTCTGATCGCCGACACACTGCTGCGGTTTCCAAACGCCACAGAGGTACGTCCAACAAAACTGAAGAAGAAGAAACGTCGGTTCAGTCGACACCAAACACCATCTTCGACTGCCGAACCAGGTTCAAGGGTTTCTCTCTAAAACTGCAGATACAACAAACGCTCACTAAAGCTGTGATCCTTGCTGACAGGTGTGTCTTGCTGACAGGTGTGTCCTGTGTTAACGTTTGTGTTGCAGAGCGTCAGGGTGGCAGCGGTAGCAACAGTCAGCCAACTGCTCACTGCCGGCACTCCAGACGAGGAGGAGGAAAACGACTCCACTCTGAGGTGATCAACTCTTCATACCTGCCCCTGCCTGCTGGTCCAGCTGTCATGTTTACCTGTACACCTGTGCCATTTTAGTAACATGACCTGTTTAAGCCAAACGTTTCATTTTAGTCATAACCTGTTGATTTCTGTTTTTACTGGTAATCAGCTGAAACTGTTCAAAGTAAAGACACAGTTTCACATTAGTATTCAGCCCGGACACTCACAGGAGGCAGGTCTGGCTCCAGGCTGAAGGTCTACGGGAGCCTCAAAGGGACAAGACCAATATGTCAGGTGTATAACTGTTGGTCTTTAGAGACATCTGATCAAAAATAAGTGAAGTAGGGGAGGAAGCCATCGAACATTTAACACGAGAGAGCTTTAAATACCCGATGTGACGGTTGGTACTCAGACAGCATTCTGGGTTAAACTCGGCAGTTACACCTGAAGTCTCAGGTGTTCGTCATGTTCAGTTTCAGGTGCAGAAGACATGACATCAGATAATTAATGTTGTTAACGTACTGGTTATTATTTTAACGTATGTGTATTTTGTGTGCAGCCTCACGCAGACCCTGGACGAGCTCTCCGTCAACCTCAGCCTCAGTCTGAACACGTCTCAGTCCCAGGTGGTCCAACCAAACCTGGTGGTCCAGTCGGCACAGGTCCCTGCTGCAGACACGCAGGGAGTCCAGTTCACCTCTCTGTCAGGTGCGAATTCATTCACCTGGATGAGGCAGGATTCACGAGAGCAGCAAAAACAGCAGATGTACTCGTGACTGAGCTTTAAGTTTAACGTAGACTAAAGTCAGGTAACCGTCTTAGGGTCATTTTAAATCCTGGACCTGCAGAATAAAGTTTTATTTCTCCACAGTATAGCCCCAATAAAGTTCGAAGCCTGTTCAGAGTTCTACTGGAGAAATACTGAATGATGTCTGTTAACTTAAATGTCCTACAAGTACAGACTAGCTCTGACCCGGTCGGTCGCGTTGGGATGATTTCTGTTGGCAGCTTATTGTGCGAGCTGCAGGAGACTAAAACAATCAAAGGTTATGATTATTGTCGATCATCCGAGAGAAGAACACGAGTCCACTTCATCCCGTTGAGTCCTTTAAACCATCGTCTGTGGGTTTGAGAGAATCCAGGTTAAACCTCGTGTCCGGGTTATTTCAGGTGACCCGGTTTAGTCAGTCCAGAGTCCGTGCTGTTGTTTAATCCTCCGGATAAATTATGTTCACTGAAGCTTTTTATGGTTTTATGATGTTAAAGTGTGTCAGCGTCCTGCCGTCCGTCTGATCTCTGCTCATGTCTTTTATTATCGTCGCGTGTGCGTCTGGCTCTCTGCGAGGCCTCCAGCAGTTTGTTTACAAACTGAGGGCAGCGTTGGACAGAGACAGCGGCAGAGAAAGGGTTAAAATATCTGCACTCTACAAATGAAACGTTTAATTATCTTTAACGATGGACTTTGGTTCCTGTCAGGCGGCCATGTTTGTTTCTGTGTGTCCGAGAGCTAGCAGGCAGAACAACGAGCTGAAACAGTCAAAGCTAAATTTAATGTTCATGATTTGTTATTTGTTAAAGTCTCACATGCAGGTCGAGCTTCCTGCCTACAGGAGCCTGACAGGGACATTCAAAGACATTCTTCATGTGTTTCATCATATCAGAGCATTTCATGTCAGAGCCATCATCTCTGTTTCTCGGTGTGTTCAGGGACCACCGGCAGTTTTGTTGCTAACAGAATTAGGCTGAACACAAACACGTCGAAAGCTGTGGTGGAAGACGGATTCATAGCGGACGCCCTGATACACGTTCGATTCGCACCAGGTGAGTTTTCTGGTTTCTGTCAGAAAACTGTGAAATTCAGGTTTTTGTACCAAACTAATAAAAATGTCCTCGCCTTGTGCCTGAAGGCGCCGTCAGCGGTCACCAGGAACCGGCGAACGTGTCGCTGGGTTTCGTCCTCTACCAGAACGACCGCTTCTTCAGGTCGAGGCACTACATGCGGCGACGGGCCACCATCAGGGTCCTGTCGGCCAGCGTTGAAGGTCGTGGGCGCAGCATGGTGCCGCAGCGCGTGGAGATGATGTTCAGACCGGCAGTAAGATCTCGTTCAGACTGTCTTTAACGAGAACACAGGGTGAACGTCTGACTACAGGTTGATGTTTCAGGTGATGGAGAGAACGTCTCTGTTCGACTTCGCCTGTGTTTTCTGGAACTACTCTGTGAACGAGTGGAGCACGGACGGCTGCTGGAAGGGAAACGCTTCAGACGGAGTCCTGACATGTTTCTGTGACCACACCACCAACTTCGCTGCTCTCTGGGTGAAAGAACTGAATGAGACCACAGCTGGTTTTAATGTAGATCACACGACACAAACTGAGCTGAAGGTACAAATGTTCTACGTTTGTTGTGTTTCAGTCCTTCAGGGAGAACTATGAATACGCAGAAGCTCTGAGTGTGGTCTCCATCGTTGGACTTTCGTTCTCTGTTCTGGGTTTGGTTGTTACGATCGTTCACCACATTAAAGAAAAGTAAGACTTTATTTTAGCACCTCAGTGGAGCTCTTAGAGTTCCCATGGAAACAAAACAGATGTTTAACATGTAAAACATCTAAATATGTGAAAGGATGGTGCACAGTATGTTCTGGTTTCTGTTGGTAGTCCGAGTAGTATCGACCAATCACGCATCAGCAGGCTTTGGTGTGCACAGGTAAACTGTGTGGAAAGCAACAGAGGAGGAACTCCACCCTCTATCACACCATCCTCTTCATCGTCATTATCTTATGAATCTCTATAAACAGACATTAGCATGCTAACAGTTAACACTCTGCTCTTAGACGTTGTCTCTCAGCTCCAGCTCCATCCTCACTTCTCTTGTTTCTAGTGGGACTGTAAATAGTGCCGCGCACGAAGAAGGAAGTGTTGGCTTAAAGGCGTTTATCGCTAACTGCTAGCTACACCGTTAGCCCTAAAGGCATCCTGCTAGTGTCTGTGGATGGATGTTCAACAGATCGTCAGACTTCTCAAAGGATCACCACTTAAACTGTTTCCTGTAACTGTATCGCCTTTTTTTCGTCCTCTGTGCAGCTGTCTGTCTGGCGGGCGTCAGAACAACAGGAAGTTGCCTCTGCTGTATGTGTGCATCAGTCTGCTGGCCTTCATCATCACCTTCCTCTCCGGCGTGGGGAACTCGAGCCGCCACAGCGACGTTGAGCCCGACGCTCAGACAAACGTCGTCCTCCCCTCTGATGAGCGCGTGGAGCCAGACGCAGGCACGTGCTCAGTGGTGGCAGCTCTGATGCACTACTTCCTGTTGGCCACGTTCATGTGGAACGCCGTGTACGGGACGGAGCTGGTGCTGCTTGTGAGCAGCCTGCGCCGCAGTCTCCCCCCTCACTGGACCTCAGGCAGCCTGGCTGTGGGATGGGGTGAGACTTTAACCCTCCAGAGCCCCGAACGTTCCACAACAAAACATCAGGACATGAATTCAGACGCTGTAACTTTGATGTTGTCGCTGTTTGTTCGTAGGAGCCCCGGCTGTCATCATGGCGGTCACGCTGGGAGCCACATACAGGGTGGAGAACCCTCTGGGATACCGACAGGAGGAATTGTGGGTCCTTTTCGGTGATAATAGTTCCACATTATTAACTGGTTGATGATCTGTTGTAACGCCTGTGTTGTTGCTCCGTCAGCTGCTGGCTCGCAGGCCTCGATAGAGACAAACACTTTGACTTTGGGAGGCCCATGTTCTGGGGCTTCCTGCTTCCTCTGGGTCTGATCCTCGTCTACAACCTGCTGCTGCTGCTGCTCACCTCTATGATCACCTGCAGGACCGACCCCCAGCTCCAGAGGTAACGCTGCTAACAGTTACTGTACACCTCTACTCTTTCAGATGTAAAAGTCCTTCTCAGGAGGACAGACAGGAAAGGCAGATTTATGGACGAGAATCAGAACGATCAATGATAGCAAAGTCTTCAGTCTCAGAGCAAACACAGAGCGCATGTGATGAACATTCATCAGAGAGAATAACTTCTACCTGTGTGAACGGTTCCACAGCAGCTCTCTGTCCCTGAGGAAGAAGATCCTCGTCAGCGTGTCTCTGGCCGTGTTGCTCGGTCTGTCCTGGACTCTGGGCTACCTGGTCCTGGTCACCAGAGGACACGCCAACTTGGTGTTCAGCATCGCCTTCTGCCTCTGCACCACCACACAGGTGAGTCAGGAGCTGCTGACACTCATGTCACATGAGGCTACAGCCAGCAGCTGGTTAGCTTAGCTTAGCATAAAGAATGGAACCAGAGGGGAACTGTTAGCCTTGTCTTTAATTGGTCTTTACTGCCCCCCTTTCTCTTTCAGGGTTTTCAGATCTTCGTCCTCTTCACGGCCCGGACACCGAGTTTCAGAGCCACCGTGTCTCACTCCGTCAAACACATCTCCAACGCCATCCTCATCCCGCTCAGCTACACACACTACAATCTGACCAAGACCTTAAGCAGGACCATGGGCTCCGAGTCCTACAAAGACCTGTGGAGTCCTGGCAGCTAACATCAGCAGCTAACTGTAGCCGCTAACAGCTCATTAGCACAGCGTTCATGGAGATGCAAAGCTACATGTGAATGCAGAGAGAGTAATAAACAGGAGCGAAGCTGAAGCTCGCAGCAGAACGACCTCTCGGAACCTCCTGCAGCTCTGCTTGTTTCATCATCACAGCTTCACATGTGTGAACTACATTTCCCAGGATGCACTGGAACCCCCAGGAGGGGGATCTTTGTTCCCACTTTAAAAAAAAGAGAATAAAAAATAAGCTGAAGAAGAGTGCAGATGAAAGTCTCTGCTGCGTGTGGTTGCAGTGACGCTGCTCGTCCCACAGGTGGCAGCAGAGTTCAACACAAACACTTTAATATCTGATTTAACCTGAGATCGATGTTTAATAAAAGATGGTGTGTTTGAGGTTTTATTGTTTAGTAACCGATATTTGAGTTTAACTTTAGAGCCTTTTAACTGGTTTAAACTGGTCTAAACTGGTTAGTGGTGGGCCGTATATACCCTCATTTGTACTGGTTTTTTACAGTCTAAATGTCCTGTTAATGGTTTACACTGGTTATTAATGGTAAGTCTTTAATGGTTTACACTGGTGTGTCGGTCTGAATAAATGAAGTGTACACTGAGACGTTGCTGGTCGTGGATCCTCTAAATTTAACTCTTCAGTCATCTAAACTTTTAAAGGAGTTGTGTGCTAATAGCTAAAGGCTAACATCAGCTTGCTAGCATGACAGTGTCACTATATCAATGATCATATGCTAATGTTTAGCAGGTACAATAACATTCACCACCTTAGTTTAGCATGTTAGCATGCTCACAGCAGCTTATTAGGAGAAAACAGGCTGCAGCAGAGGCTCAGAGGAAAGTTTTCAGCTGCAGGTTTTAATCACTTTGACATGTTGACCTGATGGTGGCGCTACATGAAAGTCAGAGTATCATCAAAGGATTCACAGAGAAGGCTTTCAGAGTGGAGCTGGTTTCTCCGGACTCTGAGGGGGTCAGTGAAGGCAGCAGCAGCTCTGACACGAAGCAGACGTCTTCATGGAGGTGAAGGTGTCTCAGTCCCACCACACATGCCGCCAACACGCCGCCTCACGTGACATCACACAGAAGCCTCGTGTTGACAACTTCACAAAAGCTACAGACAGGAGGTCTCACTCGGATCAGATTTTATTTAATTTTTCTCTAATTTAAACTAAATAGATGTTTTCTTTGTCCTCCTTCCTCCAAACACTGACGCACATACAGAAGAAAAGCTCAAACCTTTTTACAGTATAGAAATGTTGTTCATGCAGATGTTGCCTTCAGGCTCCCCTCAGTCTGTTTGTAGTTTGACAGCATAAATCTGATAATTAAACCCGTCAATAAAGACGATCGTTACATAATTCATTCTGACGTGAACCCTCGGCTGCAGGGGGCGTTCGATTTCTCTGCGGGGTGTGACGACGGGGCGCGACGACGGGGCGCTCTGATACAAGCTGCGCTGACAGGAAGCAGATGTGGACTTAGAGTCCTGAGGCTGCTTTAAGAAAGAACACACAGAGACACACACAGAGACACACACAGACACACACACAGACACACACAGAGACACACACAGACACACACAGAGACACACACAGAGACACACACAGACACACACAGAGACACACACAGAGACACACAGAGACACACACAGAGACACACAGGAGACACACACAGAGACACACACAGAGACACACACAGAGACACACACAGACACACACAGAGACACACACAGACACACACAGAGACACACACAGACACACACACAGAGACACACACAGAGACACACACAGAGACACACACAGAGACACACAGAGACACACACAGAGACACACACAGAGACACACAGGAGACACACACAGACACACACAGAGACACACACAGAGACACACACAGACACACACACAGAGACACACTGAAAACACACAAACACACAAAGACACACTGAAAACACACAAACACACAAAGACACACACAGAGACACACAGAGACACACACAGAGACACACACAGAGACACACACAGAGACACACACAGAGACACACAGAGACGCACACAGAGACACACTGAAAACACACAAACACACAAAGACACACACAGAGACACACACACAGAGACACACAAACAAACACAGAGACACACACAGAGACACACACAGAGACACACAAACAAACACAGAGACACACACAGACACACACACAGAGACACACTGAAAACACACAAACACACAAAGACACACTGAAAACACACAAACACACAAAGACACACACAGAGACACACAGAGACACACACAGAGACACACAGAGACACACACAGAGACACACACAGAGACACACAGAGACGCACACAGAGACACACTGAAAACACACAAACACACAAAGACACACACAGAGACACACACACAGAGACACACAAACAAACACAGAGACACACACAGAGACACACACAGAGACACACACAGAGACACACAGAGACACACACAGAGACACACAAACAAACACAGAGACACACACAGAGACACACACAGAGACACACACAGAGACACACACAGAGACACACTGAAAACACACAAACACACAAAGACACACTGAAAACACACAAACACACAAACACACACACAGAGACACACACAGACACACACAGAGACACACACAGAGACACACACAGAGACACACACAGAGACACACACAGAGACACACACAGAGACACACAGAGACGCACACAGAGACACACTGAAAACACACAAACACACAAAGACACACACAGAGACACACACACAGAGACACACAAACAAACACAGAGACACACACAGAGACACACACAGAGACACACAAACAAACACAGAGACACACACAGAGACACACACAGAGACACACACAGAGACACACAGAGACACACACAGAGACACACACAGAGACACACACAGAGACACACACAGAGACACACAGAGACGCACACAGAGACACACTGAAAACACACAAACACACAAAGACACACACAGAGACACACACACAGAGACACACAAACAAACACAGAGACACACACAGAGACACACACAGAGACACACAAACAAACACAGAGACACACACAGAGACACACACAGAGACACACACAGAGACACACACAGAGACACACACAGAGACACACTGAAAACACACAAACAAACAAACACTGAAAACAAGATGAAGAGCAGATTAAACCCGACACGGTGCTCAGGACTCTGCAGGACAGTTTTGTGTTCTGCACCTTCTGCTTTATTCACCTGCTGTCCTTCTCTGCTGGGTTTCCCAGCATGCACTGGGGCAGAAGCAGGTTCCCTTACCTGCTGTGTTACTGGAGCTTTAAACCTGAAACACATTTGAAACACTTTAAAGGACAGGTTGTCTTCAGGTGTTCAGTTTGTGCAGAAACAAACAAACAGTAAGAAGTTGATTAATAAATAAAACTGTGACGGACTGATCGAAAACAAACTGCTGTCCTGCACCCTCCACCCTCCACCCTCCACCCTCCATCCTCCACCCTGTGTCACGGTTTCAATTTCAACAAAAAGGTGAGGACCCAGACGCAGAATTAGATAACGGATTTGATTAAATGAAAGGCAAAAATGCACAAACAAAATCTAAACTCCAACAAAAGACAAAAAGGAAAATCAAAAGACAGAGAAAAAAAACTTACAAACAACACCGGGAACAGGTAAACCAAGGGAACGAGGAGCAACGAGGAAATCAGGGGAGGCACGAGGATAATCCAGAGTAAGGTCAGGGACATAGACTCACACACGATGGACCACAATGAACCAGCACAGAGACAGGGGAGCACAAAGACTAAATAAACTTAGGAGGTGAGGCTAATCAGACACAGGTGAGACAATCAAGGGGCAGGTGCAGACAATCAGGGCAGGGCACATAATCAAACAAGCGGGAAACACAAAGGCAGGAAGTGGACCAACACGAGAGACAAGGTGACAAAGTGAAACAGGAAATGATCTAATCAAAAAGACACAAGTGAAATACTTAACAAGACTTAATTGTGACCCGAACATGGAAAACACCAAACACCAAACTAAACAATGAGAGCTCATGACAAGGTGACGAGGTGACAAGGTGACGAAGTGACGAGGTGACGAAGTGACGAAGTGACGAGGTGACGAAGTGACGAGGTGACGAGGTGACGAGGTGACGAAGTGACGCAAGGAAGAACAACTGAACACCGAAATACAAGACAAACCAGAACTACACTAGAGACTCATGACAGCCTGCACCCTCCACCCTGCACCCTCCACCCTCCACCCTGCACCCTCCACCCTCCAACCTGCACCCTCCACCCTCCAACCTCCACCCTCCAACCTCCAACCTGCACCCTCCAACCTCCACCCTCCACCCTGCACCCTCCACCCTCCAACCTCCAACCTCCACCCTCCACCCTGCACCCTCCAACCTCCACCCTCCAACCTCCAACCTCCAACCTCCAACCTCCACCCTCCACCCTGCACCCTCCACCCTCCACCCTCCAACCTGCACCCTCCACCCTCCAACCTCCAACCTGCACCCTCCACCCTCCAACCTCCACCCTCCAACCTCCAACCTGCACCCTCCACCCTCCAACCTCCAACCTGCACCCTCCACCCTCCACCCTCCACCCTCCAACCTGCACCCTCCAACCTCCAACCTCCACCCTCCAACCTCCAACCTCCACCCTCCAACCTGCACCCTCCAACCTGCACCCGCCGACCTCCACCCTCCAACCTCCACCCTGCACCCTCCAACCTCCAACCTCCATCCTTCAACCTCCAACCTCAAACATCCAACCTCCACCCTGAACCCTCCAACCTTCAACCTCCAACCTCAAACATCCAACCTCCACCCTGAACCCTCCAACCTCCAACCTTCACCCTCCGACCTCCACCCTCCAACCTCCACCCTGCACCCTCCAACCTCCAACCTCCATCCTTCAACCTCCAACCTCAAACATCCAACCTCCACCCTGAACCCTCCAACCTCCAACCTCCTACCTCCAACCTCCAACCTCCACCCTGCACCCTCCACCCTCCATCCCCCCTCCCCCAACCTCAGTCCTCAATCCTTAGTCCTCCGTCTTCATCCTCCACCCTCCCTCCTCCCTCCTCCATCCTCCTCCATCTATTTGGCAGGAAAATGTTGAAACTGATGGATCTGAAACTTTTCAGCTGAACTTTGAAACTCTTTAATTCAGTCCAAACATCTTCAGAGTTATAATAATATAGTTAGTAAAGTTAAAGTCCTCCTGACGTCTCCGAGCTCTCTGATTGGCTGCTGCACTCTTACATAAGCGCTGTGTTTTCAGGGGCTTTCCTGCTCTAATGAGAAGCAGACCTGGACCTGCTGCAGCTTTAACTCGCTATAAAACACACAGCCAGCTCACGTGAGGCGGCGCTCTGCTCGGGGCCCCGCGGGGACACATCATTATATTTTAAAAGAGCTGTTTGAACTAATTCTGCCTCCTTTAAGAGCTTCATGTTGCACAAGGAGCGAGATGTTTTCTGTCTGCACATCTGTGCAACCTGACAGCCTGATTACACACACACACACACACACACACACTGACCTTGGATTCAGACCCTCCTGCTGGCCTCTCTCATGCATCCTCTGTTGGAACCATCAGCTCCTCCTCTGGCTCCGGTCTGTTTGAGCGATCAGCGCCCTCCGGGGCCGGCACTGATGAAGTGATGTGTTTCAGGGGAGACGTTCAGGTTCAGGATTTAGTAAGTGAGTCTCATCAGCTGCCATCAGGTGAACAACATGTACACACAAACACACAACATGTACACACACACATAGGTGAAGCCTGCTGCAGGTGTCGACATGCGAAGATTCAATCAGAGGACAGAAGAACACGTGCGACCTTTAAAGGATTAAGACGCAGTTTACAGTGTTTCATACTCTCGTAATGTTTACACGCTCCTCATGTAGTTTCAGACTCCTCGAATTTAAATGTTTCTGCAGTTTCAGAACGCTCATGCTCATATGAGTCCCTGAACGCCTCGTGCTGGTTTGAACTCTTGTTCTTCTGAGGGTTTTGTTACTGAGAAATCGAAGCATTATTCGGTGGTTCAAACGTTCACTGTGGAGGTTTGATTCCGGCAGCAGGTCCACTGTGCCCTGGGTACTGACTTGCAGGTAAACTCTCTGAATATTAATTTTCAACGTGTCTGTGAGCGTGTGCAGGTTTGACTTTGTCTGGAGAATAAAACAAAGAGCCAACGTGACATCAATCTTTTCCCTTCTTCAGACCTGAGAGTGCTGCTGCTATGTGTGACATAACGGCTTCATCGCCTCCCAGCATCTGCCCCTGCAGCCACACACACCCACAAATCCACTCCATGTGTGTGCAGACGAGCTGATAAGTCTCTGTTTCCTTCTGCTTCACATTTTCAGCCTTTCAGCCTCTCCAACCTGATCCATCTAAAGCAGATTTATCATCTGATAGCAACATGCATCCGCTCTGCTGACAGGCTGAGCCACAACGACGTCCCAGGATCAAACATGGACGCACGCGTTTGGACAGACGTGGACGTCTGTGCGCGTTTAGACAGACGTGGGCGTCTGCGCGCGTTTAGACAGACGTGGACGTCTGCGCGCGTTTAGACAGACGTAGACGTCTGCGCGCGTTTAGACAGACATGGACGTCTGCACGCGTTTAGACAGACATGGACTTCTGCACACGTTTAGACAGACATGGACGTCTGCACTCGTTTAGACAAACGTGGACGTCTGCGTGCGTTTAGACAGTCGTGGGTGTCTGCACTCGTTTAGACAAACATGGACGTCTGCGTGTGTTTAGACAGTCGTGGGCGTCTGCACTCGTTTAGACAAACATGGATGTCTGCGTGCGTTTAGACAGACATGGACGTCTGCACTCGTTTAGACAAACATGGACGTCTGCGTGCATTTAGACAGACATGTACGTCTGCGTGCGTTTAGACAGTCGTGGGTGTCTGCGCGCGTTTAGACAGACATGGACGTCTGCGTACGTTTAGACAGTCGTGGGCGTCTGCGTGCGTTTAGACAGACATGGACGTCTGCGTACGTTAAGACAGACATGGGCGTCTGCGCACGTTTAGACAGACAAGGACGTCTGCGCGCGTTTAGACAGACATGGACGTCTGCGTACGTTAAGACAGACAAGGACGTCTGCGCGTGTTTAGACAGACATGGGCGTCTGCGCGCGTTTAGACAGACAAGGGCGTCTGCGCGCGTTTAGACAGACATGGACGTCTGCGCGCGTTTAGACAGACAAGGGCGTCTGCGCGCGTTTAGACAGACAAGGACGTCTGCGCGTGTTTAGACAGACATGGACGTCTGCGTACGTTAAGACAGACAAGGACGTCTGCGCGCGTTTAGACAAACATGGACGTCTGCGTGTGTTTAGACAGTCGTGGGCGTCTGCACTCGTTTAGACAAACATGGATGTCTGCGTGCGTTTAGACAGACATGGACGTCTGCACTCGTTTAGACAAACATGGACGTCTGCGTGCATTTAGACAGACATGTACGTCTGCGTGCGTTTAGACAGTCGTGGGTGTCTGCGCGCGTTTAGACAGACATGGACGTCTGCGTACGTTTAGACAGTCGTGGGCGTCTGCGTGCGTTTAGACAGACATGGACGTCTGCGTACGTTAAGACAGACATGGGCGTCTGCGCACGTTTAGACAGACAAGGACGTCTGCGCGCGTTTAGACAGACATGGACGTCTGCGTACGTTAAGACAGACAAGGACGTCTGCGCGTGTTTAGACAGACATGGGCGTCTGCGCGCGTTTAGACAGACAAGGGCGTCTGCGCGCGTTTAGACAGACATGGACGTCTGCGTGCGTTAAGACAGACATGGGCGTCTGCGCGCGTTTAGACAGACAAGGACGTCTGCGCGTGTTTAGACAGACATGGACGTCTGCGTACGTTAAGACAGACAAGGACGTCTGCGCGCGTTTAGACAGACATGGACGTCTGCGTACATTAAGACAGACAAGGACGTAAAAGTCCCTCAGAATGAAAATTAACACATCGACGTGACACGTTTGGACAACAGGTCACTCGCCTTTACACTGCTGTAAAGACAACATGTCTACACAAAGAGTTTGACCTTTGACCCTCCAGCCGGCAGACTGAAAAACATCATGTTCTGTTCAGGCAAGAATAGTTGACACGTTCAATCATGTGATTTTAAAAAACTTTGAGTTTTCTAAGTGAACAAACTCTCTGCAGTTTGTTCAGAAAACCTGAAAACTTTTTTTAAAAGGTTTGAATTGCAACCGAGTCCTTCCAAAGCCCCCCTCTTATTGCAGTCCTCAAACATCCCACGCTTATTGTAGTTCCAGAACGCCTTGTGCTAGTTTTAGTCCCCAAACACACAACGTGCTCCAGGACAGTGCCAGTGTGTTTGTTCAGTCCCCAAAAGTCCCACGCTCATTTTACTTCCTAAACGCCTCACATTTGTTGTACAGTTTTCTGAATATCCTGCACTCTCTTAGCACCTGAACGCCCCACGTTTATTTTAGCTCCTGAACACCTCTTTAACGTGCGGCGTTTATTTTAGTTCCTGAATGTCACACACTGATTTTACACCAACACAAAGATCGTCTTTGTTAGGATGAAAGAGAAGAAGAGCCCATAAAATTACGTTCTGAATCTTCTCTGAGCCGCGCCGTCCGTTGGATCGTTTCTGTCAGATATCTGGAGCTGGAAAACACATAAAGAAAGTTCATAAAAAGTATTATACAATCCTCTCGCCTTGAAATGCTTCTGAGAAAACGTTCTGCCTCTTTTCTTCACCTCAGCAGGCGGTTCTGGATTTATCTGACCCATGTGTGACGGCAACAATCCAGACCTGGCTCCGCGTCAGCTCGGTGTGAACACAGGCTCTGAGCGAGGAGCAGGAGGAGGAGGAGGACAGGAGCCAAGAGGTGATCTGAGGTCAGATTTAAGGACTTCAGCCCAACAGTGAGAATCCGTCAGTCCCCCAGCGGTCAGGAAGTCGACCAGAGAAGAAGAACAAACCGAACATCTCGGCCCCTCGACGACGTCACGAAACGTCTCTGTGAAACAGATTCAGAGGAAGAGCTCATCACCAGAGAGGATCATTAATCTCACCGGGGATTCCCCTGAAACAAACAGCCAGCATCCTCCATTCTTCCTCCCCTCATCCTCCCTAGTCCTCCCCTCGTCCTCCCCTCGTCCTCCCCTGTCCTCCCCTGTCCTCCCCTTGTCCTCCCCTCATCCTCCCCTGTCCTCCCCTGTCCTCCCCTCCTACTCCCGTCATCCTCCCCTCATCCTCCCTCCTCCTCCCCTTGTTCTCCCCTCATCCTCCCTGCTCAGCTCGGCCGAGTCAGATTTTCCTTAGATGAGGGAATCCCGGGCAGGATGAGATCAGAGCAGGGAGCAGGAGTTCCCCTTCCTCGTAACTCACCCTTCAGAGAAACTCGAGGGAGGAAGACGACAAAGAGAGAAACATTTGGAGTCCAGGTCAGGAGCCCTGAGGAACACCAGGAGGACTACGAGCACCACCACGACCCGCCAATGCTGCCTAAACGACCTGAAAACTACGATTCAACTTTGAACTGATTCAGAGAAGAGTTTCAAGTGAAGACCCGAGTCTATCAAGAGTCATCAGATTCATGAATCGAGTCTGACTCGAGGCCAAGTCATGTAACAGCAAGTCCCAAGTCAGAACAAACGAGTCCCTTTTCAAGAGCAACAAGTGCAAAGTACAAACCAACAAGATGGAGGTAAAGACCGACAGGTGCTACGAATAGTCCGGAGAATAGTCAGGAGACATGCAAGGTAGAACAGTCCCAAGTGAAGACATACAGGTCTCCAAAGAACAAGTCCCAAGTCAGGACCGACATGTGGTAACTCGAGTCCAGGTTCAGACCACACGTCTCTTTTCTAAACAAGCTAGAAAAACTCATCAGAGCAGTTTGATGACAGAGTCGGTTCAGACTGAAGGGTCATCCATCAGAGGGAGCTCCTCACATCGACATGAAGATGAACTTCATCAGGACATGAGCTGAAGAAGGAAAGAACATCTGTCCTGAAACATCCATCAAACATGACACGAGGAACGGGCCGAGCTGCTGCTGGTCCAACACGAGTCACTGCGAAAGGAATTAACAACTAACCCTCCACAGAGCCGAGACTTCCTGTGAGGACGAGACAACGGACATGTAGAGGTCAGAAAAACACGGTGCAACAAGGCGCCCGGGGGGGGGTGTTAGAGGGAGGCTCCTGATCTGTGGCCGACAGCCACCTGCATGTTAACCTGTCTCACAGACGAGCTGTCATCACAATCTGACTGATGTGGTCTCGTGCATCGACTGAGTTTAACTGCGAGGACAACAGTGTTCTCTGCTATAGGAAGAGGATGTGACACGCTGAGGAGGACGTTACAAACATGTCCCTGCAGTCCACCTCAGGGTGCTTCCTCTCACCCTGTTAGTCTCCATCTCACACATTCAGACCGAAGTGTCTCTGCTTCTCACATTTACAACGTTTATCGACCAACAGACAGGAAGTGGTCAGGTTCACTGGATCAGACAGGAAGTCCATTGAACGCAGCCTGGCTGATCACACAGGACCAGCAGAGGGCTCTCCTCGGGTCTGAACTCTCGCCAACATCTCCCAGCAGACCGTCTGTTCTTGTTTATGGACTCAGAGATGTTCGGAGGCTTCGGGGGATTTCTTCTTCTGCACAATAATCGAGTTGAGGAGGTTAAACAGAACCAGCGGCCCCTCGGTGCGTCTGCACCATTACATAAGTCTGCCTCACAGCAGGATCCAGTTTCCTGCCTGCAGAAACATGGCAGCACACGCGGCCTCGGCACATTCATGTGTTTTAAACATTTCTGCACAAACAGTTCAAGTTTACATGTGTGACATCATTTCCTGTGTTCCAGCGCAGAGTCACACGGGGAGCTTTGAGAGCCTGTTTCCTTCATCATGAGGCTGTGCAGACTCAGCGACACGCTCCTGCCTCTCTGTGTGGAGCACGAGAGAGACGCAGCGCCAGCGTCACTGCTTCCTTCTCTAAACGAGTGAAAAACAATGAGCAACATGTCTGTGCTGCAGCAGCCACAGTGGGGGGTCAAGACCTCTGCCAGGGGCCAAATGTTAGGGGTCAAAGGTCAGTGATGTGATGAAGTTTTCTCTGCATAAGAACAGAAGCTATGCAGCTGATGGAGGTTGGGCATCACGTCAGCGCCGAGCCGTTAATGGAACGTTCTGGTTCTCAGTGGAACCGTTCATGTGTTACATAACAGGATGAATTACAGCAGAGCTGGCACCACGCCCCCCCTGTGGTGGACAAACCTTCACATTTCTGCTCACAGAGTCAAAAATCTGTCACAATTTCCCCCTCTTAACTGAAATAATCCACCTGTTGCCATGCCGACGGTACACAGAGCCCATCTTTACCCCGCGGTCTCAGAAAACGGCCCTGACGGCGTTCTGGAAAAGTGATGTAATCCATCACATCAATGCTGGGGGGGGGGGGGGTAATATGAGGATGGGTACGGGCTGCAAACAGAGGACCTGGAATCAAACCAAACCACATTCACAGTTTTCCACATTTTAGATTCTTCAGCACTCGAGCTCTGAGGGAGACGGCACAGCGATTTCTACCAGGTCAGGAGTGATGTGTCACTCTGTTTCCACGGCAACAAGTACAATAGATCCCATGCTACATCACCAGAAAGAATGAACGAACACTTGTATTACGACCGACGTACCGCTCGAGTTCAAAGTTCATAGAAGTAGCACGAAGGGTTAATCACAGCCGACCGGGGTCAATCAAGGAACAACAAACACAGGGTTCTGCTCCGTAGCTCAGCGACCTGGAGGACGACCTGGGAGTCCGGAGGTTGTCACTTCAGGAGGCCGGTGTTCAAAGCCTGGAGAGCTCTCAGACAGACGCCGGGGGGGACGGCGGGTCCAAATTACCGAGGTCCTTTGTTTGACTAAGATCGACTCACAGTGACTTCAAGAGGCCTGAGTCCAAGAGAAGCACCTGTAACGCCTCGTCTGTAAAGCTTGTGAACATGGACCACAGCTCCCAGCGTGAGGACGACCTGAGGTAGAGGATTCAGGTAGCTCTGAAGTGCTGTGGTCTTTGGTTCTTATCCAGGCCCCGTGAAGCTTTGGAGGCAGGAAGGGAAAAACGTGTGAGAAACACCGTCAGAGTCTCTGGCTCTGTGGATCAGGAACATCGAGTGCTGCCAGGGAGCGCTGAGGTGGTGGATTCAAAGCCAGAGCGAAGTCTTAAAGAAGCGTTCAATGATTCAGGTCGACGGAGGACGAGTCTAAGAAAGACGAGATTCTTATCGAGGTCATGTGACTTCTGAAGGCCGGCGTCCAAAGGAAATATTGAGAAGCTCTAAGACAGAAGCTTCCAGCACCTCTGTGTGGCTCACGTGTTTATGGAGGAAGAGGACCGATGAGAGGTCCCTCGTTTGATCCTAACCCTTGAGTCGTTCAAAGAACGACAGGTCGAAGATCTGGACCAAAGACTCGGGCAGAAAGAGGGCCGCTCTGATGACCTGAGGTTTGTTACCAAGAGCTCGTAAAGAAAGTCTTTATTTTTGTCTTCACACGTTTCTGAAGTTTAACTGAATCAAAGGTACAAAAGGTTTGAGAAGGGCTCCAGTTGATCGATGAAACAGGCGCTAATGGTTCTGGTGATGTCACATGATCAGGATTTAAACGGTTTCTACGACTGTGAGGATCATTAACTGTGAAAGAGAGAGCACCCTGATTCACTTCACCAGCACGAACGACTCCATAAAACCACCTGAGCCATGTGATTCATTCACCAGGCTGGAACCACACACACACACACACACACGCACGCACACACACACACACGTACACACGCACACACACACACGTACACACGCACACACGCACACACACACACACAATGTAAACGTTGGCTCTTACCCAGTTTCAGGTGAATGACCTGAAAGAGTTTTCAGTGTTGAGAGGAAATCTGTGGTTCCACTGTGTTCATGTTCAGACGACATGTGACAGAGTTTATATCAGGAAGAGCCACACGCCACACTTCCTGTTTACATACCCCAAAGCATTATGGGACTACGTACAAAGACTACTAATTAAACTAATTAAAATGAACTTGTTGCATCATCAGTTTCTGATATTGATCCTTTCTCAACACACTGTTAGCTAGCTAGCCTTAAACAGATCAATACGCAGAGACGAAGGTAAACACAGGTGAAGGTAATAAAAAGACATTATTTAAAAAAACAATCAAATGTTCTTTATTGTTAAAAATCAATACAGAAACAAACATGTAGAAAAACATGGACAGCACAGCCTCACGCTAACATACAGTCTGTACAAGCACTTTTATCTTAATGGGGTCTGTACAGTCAGGGGCCAGGTGACAGGTGAACAGCTTGTAACCAGGTGGGGGTTGGTGTCGGCGGTTTGACAATATGCAGCACGATTAGCATTTAGCTCGTAGCTCAGACTGCAGAGAGACTCACTCTGTAACTAATGCTGAACTGTTATTCTCTTAATCCTGACGCGTGAGAGCCAGTTAGCCACGGACACAGTTAGCCTGTACCCTATCTGCGCTAACCTAGCTAACCCTGTTTGAGCTAACTTCCCATACGTCGCTCAGTGGGACGAATCATTGCTAAAAAACGCACCTTGATACTAGTTTGACGGACAGGTAGAAAGAACACCATTGATAGAACGGACTGTTGTTTCATGCTAGCTCTTCTTTGATCACGTGCATTCAAATGATCAATATAAGTTTAGCTAGCTCTGCAGCTGCATCGCTAGCTCTCCACTGATCATGAAACATTCAATAAGAGGAAACTTTTACGAGCGGCGTCTTTATGGGAACACCACGTGTACTCTGTTGGTTCTCGATCAGGGCCATAGAAACAACTGGCTAATGCTCTAGTCCTGCTAACCAAGCTAGCCCTACTTTAGTCAAGTAAAAATACCACACGAGACACCCGGCGTGTGTGTTTAATAAATCCTTTACGTTTTGAGTTCAGAGACATGTCCACGTTGGATGAGATGCCGCCTTGTTAGCTAAACAGCTATGGAAACACTTAGCCATAGCTCACTGTTAACCAGATGAGCTAGCTTTAGCACGACGCAACAACAACGAGAGCACATGATCGAGCTGCTAAAGACAAAAAGTTATGTTGACGGAAATGTATTAAAAAAATACATTCTCTGCATATACATATAAAACATCTCTGATGTGCAAACTGCAAGTGAAGAAGCCTTTCAGCTTCGGTACGAGACGCGCTCCAACACATCTAGTGTCAGTGAGCGTCCGTCAGTGGAGCAGAAGGACAGAATGATGGATATATAGAACATATGTAACAGGTTGTTATAAAGTTAAATTAGTTTCAGGGTCTACGGGCTCACGTACTCAGAGCATGAACATGCATGAGGCAGAAAAAATCCAGCAAGTTTATGACAAACTCTCCGTCTGTTCGTTCACAGCCACCAGTACACGACTGGTTTCACTGGTCAGCTGCTGGTTCTGATGAACAGACCTGTGTTCATATGAAGCAGGACAGTGACTGATGAGCACCTCTGGGCTTTACAGGTAAACACTTTGGTTTGATTGACAGGAATGAGCTGGACTGAAAATGACGACGTGTTTGTAAACATCTCCAGCAGAGAAACAGCAGAAGCACCACATCCCATAATATCCTGTGACTTCTCCAACAGAAATGTAATCAGACCTTTTGATAAATAACATCTCAAGTTATGAAAATAGTTTCCAGGGAGCCAGCTTCCCTTTATGAACACAATAAAACATTGCAGAGGGTAACCCACCTCCATGTAGGCTCCTCCTCTTCTACCACTTTCTACCTTGTTGCTTGATAAATAGTAAAGATGAGGCATGTTTACATATTTCTCGTTGCTAATTCCCTGACGAGTATGTCCTGTACATGTTTTTACAGCACTGGGGAAGGGATGGGCGGAGACTCCTGCTGGTGTCGCCCTCCCAGCCTGGACGACGCTTCCTCCTCGGGGCCTCTCTGAGAACCTTCAGTCCTTTCACCACTTCCCGGGGATGGGCGTCCCACACTCGTACCATGACACATAGTTGATGTGGGAGTGGCCTCCTATCTGGCCGAAGTGGACGGGCTCCTGACGCACCGCTCGGTAGAAACCTGGAGCACAAGAGATGTTTAGTGAGATCGGATACGTAACACCTGTTTCACCTGCACAATAACCAAAGCTGCAAACGTCTGCTGTCAGGATCTGAGAAACGGGTGTTTACCGGGTCTGGACTGCAGCTGGTCGGATCGAAGCTGCCGGCCCGTCCTTCCATCCAGGAACGAATCGACAAACTGACAGTGATCCTCGCCAAAGCCGGTCTGATCACCGATGTTGTGGAATTTACCTGCAAAGAGAAATCAATAGAAACAATCAGAACATGACAGAAATGAACATGAGGCCCACATGAGTGCATCTGGATCTATTACAAGTCGAGTAACACGAGCATTAGCATTAGCTAGTTAGCTCCTCTGCAGCTCCAAATGAGGTGAAGTTTTTTCACTGTTGTCAACAAACCTCGGAGCCTCTCACAGACACTCGATGATCTGTACTCACCGTTGAGCGAGTCGCTCAGGTAGATCTTGTACCTGAGCGAGTTGCACAGCTGGACGCCCACAAACTTGCGGTACCAGGTCCTCTTCACGTACTGTTTGCCGTGACAGTCGGAGTACGAGTCCGTCTTGAAGGGAAACTGGGTCCAGATGGCGTCTTTACCTGCACAGACAGGAAGTGTTGGCTCCACTGTACAGGTGACCGTCAATATGCTGATGACACTGTGCTGTCACTGCTCTTACCTGAGACGTTCTCGCTCACACGCGGGTCGGCTGGTTCAAGGAAACAAAAAGAAACATCTTGAAAGATCGGAACCAGAACTTTTGGACGTTTGTAATTTTAGCGGCTTTGGTTCGTTAATTATTCACAACATTCGGACACGAAGATGAGACCTTGTACCTGACTCTGTGTTGAAGGACACCGGCTCACTGGGAGGACCTGAACCCAACTCGTTCTTTGGCTTCACCTTAAACTCATAACTACCAAGACACAGAGAAAGACAGAAATATATGAACCAATCACAGAGCAGACACATCCAGAGAGCGCTGAGAGCTCCTTCTTCTTTGCACCTGTATTTAGTCAAAGATCTACGACGCCCTAAAGACGCCCTAAAGACGCCCTAAAGAGTCATAAACTCGTTCACCACGATGTAGAATAACAGCTCGGAGCGCCTTCCAGTCGTCCACACGTGCCAGATTTCCTCTCCAAGCATCGTCCTTCATACCAAATAGTTTTCCCATACCCAGGCTCATTAAAACCTCAGTGAGCGTGACGGACAGACTCTGCTTATTTTACTCTCTGAACGTCTGGCTGCAGCGCTCCGGGTTGACTCTGTAATCGCTCCACTGCCTCGGTGTGTTTGGACAGCTGAAGGCAGAGCGACCGGAGCGCCGCCTGAGCGGGGAACAGACGACGCTTTGTCAGGAACATTTCAGGAGGTGCAGCAGACGGTCTAACTACACAGAGAGAGGTAACAGCTCATTCTGCTCTGAGCAGGATCAACCTGTTTCTACAGCCCTTCCCCAACAAGTCGATTCCATGTCAAACATACCTGCTCTCAGGCTTGAGGTTCTCCACGGCCGTGTGAGTCTGGTCGGTGGTCAGGATGGAAACCTGCTCGCCGTCGGGTCCTTTAGTGGTGGAGATGACTTCATACTCTGAGGAGAGGACAACAAAGTCGAGTTCGGGTCAACAGAACAAGAAGACGCTCCAGCACCACCCAAACATTAAAACATCCGTCTGTCTTTGTACCCGTGGTGTCGTTGTCGGTTTTCTCCCAGTCCAGGATGATGAAGGACGGGCATCCCTCTACTGTCACCACGGTGAGGTTGGAGGGCGGAGACTTGGGCGGAGCTGTCACATTGGCCTCGCCACGTTCGTCCCCTGGGAAGTAGTTGAGGGAGGAGGTGATGGAGCAGGGCTCGTCCGGTTTCTTTCCTGTCTGGTAGATGACGTGAGGAGCTTTAGGAGGGGAGAGGGTTGATTAGTCACCTTTTGATTGATGTGAAGTTTCCGATGCCCCTTTGAATCTGCATCCACTCACCAACATATCGTTTCTTGCCCAAAGCATCTACGTCAGAGGCCGGCTGGGATTTAAACAGCTCGGAGTCCTCCCAGGTCTCCTGTCGACTGGCTGAATCAAGAAATGTATAAAGATGAAGTTTAGTTTTACAGGTAAATGTGACTCGTGGGCGTAAATGTCTAAAGAGCTTCCGATAGTTCTCATGAAATCGACCGGCCCATTCTGCCACAGGACGCTCTCACTGATGCTGTTCAAAATACAGTTCGGAAGACTGTCGGGCACATTCACACTGCATGCTGAGAGAGAGCCTTCTACAGAGCGTAGTGTTCGTAGTGTTAGGGTTGAGCGCTCGTACCGGCGGTCGTCGGAGCGGCCGTGCTGGTCTGTTTGCGCTCCTGCTTGGTCGGCTTGGCGGTTGCTGGAGGTAGTTTGGGTTTCAGGATGGGCAGTTTGTCCGTCTGCTTGAAGTTGTTGACTTTGTCTGATGGAAACATGTCAGCAGAGAGGAGGATCAGAGACCTTCATGAAGAAACAGACAGAGACACTGAACACATGTTGATCTGTGGCTCTGACCGGTGTCTCCAGGTTTGCCCACCAGGTTCGGTCTCTTGTTGATGGGTATGGAGGGACGAGGGGGAGATCCTGGAACAAAGAATACATTTCACACATGATCTTCACCTGCAGAAGATTTGACCTGATCACAGTCAGACAGGTGAGCAGAGGAACGCTCCGGTGACACGCGGACACAACGTGCTTTCATGTGTGTTTTAGAGTTCACGTGACAGAAACGTCTCAGAGTCAGCCATGTTTCTGTTCCTGTCTGAACACGGCGAGGAGCGACACGCTAACAGCCGCTCTATTATTAGCTCTGTTTTCTGCTCGCTAATCGTCTGACGATCTGTTTCCTTCTGCTGAAGTAAACTCAAGACTCGTTCCCAAACACCAGATGAACCTGAACATGAACAATCCCGTGTAACTCGTGTGTTTGTGTAAAATCCTCCAAAGACTGAAGTCCAGAACCTGCAGTTAATTACCCCCCCCCCGCCCCCCCGCTTTAGGAGAAGCCAAAATTCTTGACAATCAAGGCGCTGACCCGCTTCCAAAACTAAATGGAATAAATGCGGAGCCAGAAACATGAAAGATGATGGAGCCCTGAAACGTTTAGCTCGTAGCATGAAACGATACAGACGCATTCCTTTCAATCAGCTCCGTGTAAACGTGTACGCAGACGGCCTGCGGAGCCTGCGGAGGCTGCGTTGGGATGTTATCTACTGCTTTCTGACGTCCTTATATTCAACAGTTCAACAAACAGAGACGTGCTGTGATTACGACCCACGCTCAGCTGTGCCTCTGATTACACTACGAGACGCAATGAAACAAATATTGGTTTGATTTCTTCTGTTCACACACAAACAGTCTCAGTGCTCAGCTAACAGCAGTTTGTGATGAAGGCGCTCGCTGCACGCCATGCTGCCCTGTTTGCGTGAGGGCTTTCTAAACACAACGACATGTCTGAAGCTCATCGTGCTCACGGTGCTCGCAGTCAGGCAGGAAGCAGAGGCAGAAGCACATGAACCGCGGACAGGGACATTACTAAGAACCGGAAAGGTCGAGCCCTGTCGCCGGGTTCATCACTCAGTCATTACCAACTGTTCCTTCGATCAGACGCTGCTGAGGAAAGCAAGAAGCTCTGCAAAGTGAGGCTCTGAAAAAAGCAAGCTAACAATAACAGAAGCGATACTCTGAAAAGTATTTTCCACAGGCTCGGCCAAAGCTTCTGGCCAAAGCTTTCAAGCTGAGTTTATTTTTAAAGATTAGCCCCGGGACACCTCACACGACCAAACCATGCAGTCCTGGCAGAGCAGAGCGACCGCAGCGCCAGGCAGCACACGACATCAGCAAGCTCTGGTGCAGACGGGCAAAACGTTACCAACCATGAAACCGCTCCTCTACGGCGGGACTCGAGCGGCTGTACACATCGGGGAACTCGGACTTCTTGTCCTCCAGCAATGAGTTGTTCACTGCAGCAGGAGAGGCACTACTCTTAACACTGGGCTCTGTCTTTAGCACCTCGACACCTTTGGGTTAACAGATCTGTGAATCGTCGACGCTAAAGAGACCTCCAGCTGTTCTGCTGGAACAGCTGGAGGTCTCAGCAACTTAACGTGCCGAAGACAAAGCACCAAGAACACGGGCCGACCACGCACACCATCTCTCAATCTTTGAACTTTGACCCCATGTCCACCTGGTGTGAATGTGCTATCTGGATCATCCAGACCTCATGTGATGGTGGTCTGACTCACGTTGTCATTGGATCTAATAACTTCCCAGCCATGTCTGACAAACTTCCTGCTGCTCTGAAGGTGTTGTGCAGGTGTTGTGGAGGTGTTCTGAAGGTGTTCTGGAGGTGTTCTGGAGGTGTTGTTCTGAAGGTGTTCTGGAGGTGTTCTGAAGGTGTTCTGGAGGTGTTCTGGAGGTGTTCTGAAGGTGTTCTGAAGGTGTTGTGGAGGTGTTCTGAAGGTGTTCTGGAGGTGTTGTTCTGAAGGTGTTCTGAAGGTGTTCTGAAGGTGTTATGGAGGTGTTCTGAAGGTGTTCTGGAGGTGTTCTGGAGGTGTTATGAAGGTGTTCTGGAGGTGTTCTGGAGGTGTTGTTCTGAAGGTGTTCTGAAGCACAGAGACTCTTCTGACCAGTTCTTAACCCGTTCTGATTTTAAAATATCTGCTTCTTGTTTTGTGTGGACGGTTTGAAGAGTTCTGGAAACACCTTCAGAGCATGCGGACGGTCGGCCCGTTTCTGAGAAGTGAAAGACGAGCACGTTAACTGAGTCTGACCAGCAGCTCAGGAGACTCTCCTGTAAGACCAGAGTCAGCTGACCAGTGGCCAATTAGCACTCGTCCTAACAACTAGCATTAGCAAAGTTTACCTGTAGTCTTAACAAGTTCAAGGTAATGTGTTCCCCAGATTTCTAAAGTGAAACGTCGACATGCTTTCACGTGTCTCTCTCTCCAACAACATTCACATTTAAAGACGTCCGTAGGTGAAGGCTGACTTTATGTTTTTCTGCTGCTTCTTGAGAGAAAAATGAAACGTAGAGTTTCACTCTGAATGTTGCGTAACGAGAAACAATCTGTTGAAACAATCAGTGAAATAGAAAACAGTCTGCATGTGGGAGAACAACTGGAAACCCCGACCACAACCTCAAACCCAGACATTCAAGCACCCCCCCACCACCAGCACATGGAGCACAGAGTGACATCATCTGCGGCTGTGACTGGACTTATGTAACCAAGTCAAATAATCAAGCTCCCACTCCAGCATCACTTGATTATTTGAAGAAGTTCTGGCCAGAAGCTGAAACCTGCAGAAGCTGGAGGTGAGACAACAAACCATGTGGGACAGAAGGCAACATGAACATGAACGGACAGACCGATGGATGGATGGATGGATGAACATTCAAGTATTAATAAACACAACGAATGGAGACAAAAACACCAACATGAGCTGCAGGCGGAGAGGCTGCAAAGCGACTGAAGGGTTAATGATGGAACACAGAAAGACAAGCGAAGTCTTTTTACCCAGTCGAGGTCTGGACCATAAGGCTGGTCTCGGTGGGGACAGGCCCCCCCGGTGCGGCTGTCCGTTCACTGTAGGGAGAAAACCAGCGAGTGTTACGAAGGGAAAGACGCTGCCTCTGAAACCTGAACCGCTCATGAGAACAACCGTCGGAGTCCTGCTGGAACGGTTTGCTAAAGACAGTCAGATTCAGACAGGAAGACATGTTCAGGTTGGTGTTTGAATCTTCCTGAATGTCGACCTTTGACACTTCAGCTTAAAATGGACTTGGTGGTTGTTCACCTGAGAGGTTCATTCAGCAGCTCAGTCAACAGACAGAAGGACTGAAGGCAAAGAAGTCAAACTGTTAACAGACAAAGACAAATTCAACCTTTGGATTTAAAAGAAAGTTACAGGATCCACACACGTCAGCAGCAATGTACCTGTACAGGTAGGCACTGACAAACCAGTGCTCAATCTAAGGAAGAAACCAGCGCTGCGTATGTGACACATCTTTACCTCACATTACTAAGTCGTGATTGAGAGCATTGATTATTGATTTCAGGAAACACGGATGTTCTTGTGTTTGGTTCACACGTTTTGCATTTGTAAGATTTATAACTGTAACTGTTTGCAGATGACACTCTTATTTCTTAGACACGGATCTGCTGATAACGACAAACAGGAGAACGATGTTACATCGAGTCTCTGTTTTTAAAGCAGCAGGTAACAGAACGGAGCGGAGCTGTTTGGCTGTATGCAGACGACACTTTGACTTTCACTGACGACCTGCACAGAGCTGATTGGACGTGCGGACACATATCTGTCTCAGTCTGCAGCTTTATTTAGAACATTCAGATCTGTTGTGGAAGATCACCAATCACTGTGTTTCATGGTTTAATGGAGAGTGCCAGCTTCCACGACAAACGGGGAGCGATGGCACATGTTGATGCCTCTGGGTGCACAGAGGTCGCACTGAGAGTGTTCTCAGTCGGGTTTAACAGCACTGTTTTTCAGATAATTTAAGGGGAGATCGCAAACATTCAAACAGCAAAGTTTCTTTCCTGAAAACTTTTAGTCCAGATTTGAAAAAGAAAGTTTGACTTTATATGAAGCGAAACAAATGAATCTTTGATCTGAAACGACTCACTGATAAACACTGTTTCTGAGACACAGTGAACTGAAAACATACAAGAAAGAACAAGGAGGATTACCCCCGAGTATCCCAGAGGTGGGGGATGAGTTACTGGGTCTAGAGGACGAGTAGGGCTGTCTGAGGCCATTAGAGAAGGGGAACAGGGGCTTTCCTGATGCAGGCCTCATGGATCTGACAAGCGTGGTAGCTGCCGGGTGGTAGGGCTGAAAAGGCAGGGGTGGAGACAGATTTCTTTTGCTGTCTTGACCTAAGAGATCAAAAACAGTTGCAGGACCTCAGTTACAATCTGATCTTGGCTTGATCTAAGGTGCCAGTGAAGCGAGCTTGCAGCAGCCCTGAGCAGTGATGTTAGTGATGGAGGATCTGACTGTAATGGACCAGAGCTTGATGGGATCATGAGAAGTCTTGAAGCGCTCACAATCTTAAGAAACCACAGTCATTAAAAGACAACCATGACTGTAAGATTGTGTGCAGCATGCAGACATTGGAGGCCATGAATGTGTTTCGATGGTGCATGTCCTGGAGCGAGCAGCCATTCCTGTGGACAAAAACGTCACTGCACATTTCTGAGGAAGCACACGGACAGCAGACACAGACAGAAGGAGCAAGACTGCCTCTGATTGCAAGACGCAGTAAGCGTTTCATGAGGTCATTATTACCCCAGTGGCTAGTTTTGGCTCTCTCATTGGCCAGAGCGGATCTCAGCAGCGATGATTCGTCCTGTGATTGGCCGAAAGCTGTGTGGGAGAAAGAAGGTTTAACACCACGAGCTGGAAAGAGAAGAGAGTCCTCAGGCTGTGAAAGACAAAACGTTTGACACCAGGAAGTTCAACATGAGAGAGAACACCTTGAAGAAGTTGGAAGATTAAGAATGTTAAAAAATAACTTTAAACTAAACACATCCGCAGACGATTCTGTGCTGTATTTGTAGGTCACACAGACTCTTTATGATTGAACCAGTCAAATCAACATTTCTGCTTCACTCTGGCCAACCGGCCGACCAGTCGAGCGACTGATACCACAACAGTCTATAAAGACTTTCATGGCGGCCCCACAGGGTGCGAAGGGATTATATTTGTGTTCTTCTTTGCAGATGACACACTTCCTGTCATGGAGGTCACACAGTGAGACTCGAGAGGTGCAGCAGGTGTTTTTAACTACAGGGTTAACTGACCGGTGAACCTCTGCTTCTCTCAAACAGGCCAAAAGAAGTCAAACATAAAGGGGAAAGCTGAAGTTGGAAATTACCAGCAGGGTTATGAGGCTTCTCGGGTACATTAGTGGGTGCCTTAGTAGTCTGCCCCTGCTGTGAGTCACCCCCGGAGCTGAGCTTAAGGAGGGGGGAGGCTGTGGTGGAGGCAGGAGGGGCTTTGCTGGGCAGGAGTGTGGGGAGGGCAGCAGTGGGATCCGCTGGTCGCTGGCTGTCGTTTCTAACAGTGTTTCCTTTGTCTGGGGCGAGAGAGGAGAGAGGTAGGTGATGATGGGATCATCAGGTCTGATCTCAGCAGGTCGGATCGATGCTACATCGTCCACTTTCAGACGTTTTATTTACTTTAAAAAGAAATGTTCAGGTGTCATCCCAAACATCAAATCAGCTCCAGACATGATACCCAGCCCTACTTGCTAATGAGATTCTCCAATTGGTTAACAAATGTGATCAGGTTTTGGTCCCATCATCTTGTACCCGAAATACAGAGAAGTCTGGAAGACATTGTACATTCACAGAGACACGCAGAGCGGACAGGAGCTTCAGGATTCTGCAGAACGACTTGTGTCGTCTCTCCCTGATGGGAGAGTCCGACAACGTCTGCGCCTGAACGTGTCAACATGCAGTCCTGTCATGCAGACTGATCGAACATGGCAGCGACCTCATGAAGCAGCCACAGGGAGGACTGAAGAGAGGGACAGGTGGACAGACAGGGACAGGTGGACAGACGGGGACAGACAGGGACAGGTGGACAGAGAGTGCTCGCTGTGACTGAACCCGTCTCTACCTGCTCAAACACTCAGGTCATAGTTCACTGAACTTTCTGAAACCTTCATTTCTCTTCAGACGTCCTCGAAGCTTAAACAGTTTTTTCATGTAGCAGCGTTTGTTGAAACTTTGCGCACATACAGGAAACAATGAGCTGGCCCCATATATTTAAGACTTGATCTCTGCTGGAGCAATCATTGCCTCGTGCTGATTGGCTGAATGTTGAACCTACTTTAATCCTGTTGGAGCAGCCGGCGTTACAAACCAGTTTAACCACCAGCTGACCGGCTCCAACAGCTAACTAGCTGGCTAGTATGTTAGCAGTTAGCTTGTCAACTAGCCTCTCCAGTAGTTGCATCTTCATCTAACTTCTTGACGTCTGAGTCGTCACAGTCGTAGTTATCATAATAATCTGTGATGTTCAGTCTTTGAGCGCTTGAGAACGACAGGAGAACAGACAACAGAACATTCCAGAGTGACAGAAGAACAGCAGAAGAAGAACTGTGACGGCTTCAGGAGCAAGAGTGAAGCATCGTTTGGGTCACATGACCTTTGGCAGCGTGGTTTAAATAACGAGCAGTGGCTGCGCTCAGGGTGGGCGGGGCAAACCCAACCTACTCGAAGCACCTGACCTTCTTCTCCATGCCTGGTATCGACTGTTTAACTGAACTTAAGGCATGCTAGCATGCAGCCAATCACGACAGCTGCACGTCCCTGACCCCGCCCCCTCCCAGGTGCATGACTGGACTCAGCTGAAGCAGGTAAAAACAGGCTGCAAATGAAGCCGATGATTAAAAACATGAACGAGCAGCTTTTGTTTTTACCGAGTGACACATGAGCTGACTGAGGCTCCGCAGAGCCGGGCAGAGGTAAAGTGTCCTGGTGGCCTTCAGGTGGCGCTGTGGGGAATAATGTGGTTCATTAAGAGGAAATACATTTCAAAATAAAAGCGGTGAAAGGAGAGAAAAGGATGACGGGTTTGTCTGGAGGTTTCACAGAAGCAGCGCAGAGATGGTTCGACTGCCGAGAGATCAAACTGAGCTGCGTGAGAAACATCACGGAGACGTTCAGACGCTCCGAAGCTTCACCGACACAATACAGTCATCTGTTTATATACAGTATAACTCTATTTATATGTATATGTACTTATACATAACTGTCTCTGTATATATACTGTTTATATCTGAGAGTGTCTCTCACTCAAACGTTTCAGCCTCACACGTTCGGGCAGTTTTCGATCAGTCGAACCGTCTGTGCTGCTTCTGGGTCAGACAGTGTCTGCAGACCTGAATGAAGGAACAGAGTGTGACAGGAAGTGATGCGTCTGTGTTGGTGGAGGAAACAGGAAGTAATAATCACCAAAAGAAGTGCGAGGAGCTCCGGGGAAAGCCGGGTTTTTGAGCAGAGGGAGGCGAGTCCTGTTGTGCAGAGCTGCCGACGAGTCGACACGAGACACAAATAAAAACAGTCGAGTGTTAAAATAAAGATTCATGTTGTCACAGAAAGCCATTTGAACTTTGACCTGACCTTTGAAAGAGTGTGATAATTATGGATCAGAGTCCTTCATCACAGCTGTTCAGGTTTAGATAATATCAGTTCAGACTCTGGTGAAGCTGCTGCTCGGCTTTGATTCAAAGCTTTAGAACGTCAATATTTTGGGCTGTTCTCGATAATAAACAAACTCTGAGCTGAATCCATGATGAGCTGCTGTCAGACCTGCGTCTCTGTCTGAACCTGATGTTTGGGATGTTTCTGGAAGCTTCCTCCTGCAGAGCTTTGAACCGGCCTGAACATGTGCTGACGTCTGTCACACCTTTAATTCTTTCTTTTATTATCAAGAGAACAGATGGAGGAGGATTACACCTCTGCACACACCTGCTGCTCAGCTGTGAGGCCGAGACGGGGCGGAGACGCTGCCCGAACACGTTCACAAACACGCTAAGAGCATTTCAAAAGCACAAACTCACCGAGACGCGGAGGGAAGAGGGCGTGAGGTCCCAGAGGCTTCTGGAAGACAAGAGAGGACACAGTTGGACTACAAGTCCCAGAATGCACTGCTGTGAAAATCAACCAATCAGAGAGCTTCAGATCCTGTTAATGTGCAGCTTCGATCATTCAGAACCAAGTTATGAGTCTGCTGAGGCTCATGGGTAATGTAGTTTTAGCTTCACTTTGACATTTTCACTTTGACATTGGCAGCCGCAGGCTTCCGTAGCTCAGCTCAGTAAATCACGTTCAAGGTGATAAACTCCGAAACAGGAAGTGTGTTTCGGATCTTATCGTCTCACAGGGACTCTAACACGACCTCGACCTTTGACCCCTCACAGAACAAACACACAATGCCGGAGATGTGCGTCATACGACACCACACACGTGCAGAGGGCCACAGGAAGCCAGCATGACGGTCCTCTGGTTAAAGCACGCTTTTATTTTGAAGGCAGGGAACGACCGAGCTACAGACACCGACATTAGTCGTGTGATTGTCCGAGGACAGGTCAGTTTAAAGTTATCATATCCTGTGATGTCACTGATGATGTCAGCAGGTCACTCACCAGCGGCTTGGCGAGAGGGTTTCGCAGCTTGAACGGCTTCTGTGTGTTTTTATCTGAAAGAACAAAAGAAATGTGTGAAAATGAAAGCAGAAAATCTGTGTTTGATTTAAACATTTCTTTGTAAGACTGCGGACGTCTAAACGTTTGGCAGCAGGAACACGCAGCGTCACAAGAGGTCACAGACTGCGTGGTGATGAAGAAGATCAAACTGTAAGCTCTGTCAGTCTCCTTACTGCCCATGTTGGTGTTGTGGATGACCGGTTTGCTCCACATGCTGCTGCGGTCCTCCTTGTTGGAGCGGACGCCGAACTCGTACGGCGTGTTGGGCTTCAGGTTGTCGACGACCGTGTCGCTGGTCGGGCAGGTCTGATAGATCCACTTCCTGTTCCTCTCTCTGTAGCGGATGGTGTAGAACCTGAGGGACGGTCACAGAAACACTCGTCAGCGAGACGTTTGGATGGACGTGCAGAACAAACAGGAAACACTGCCCGATGTATAACCGGCCTCAGAAGTAGTTTATGCTAATGTTTAAGCTAGCAGCTGTTTCCTTCCACGTCCATCAGACACAGAGAGTCTGTTATTACTTGTGGGGTTCCTCAGGGCTCTACTCTCGGCCCTTTTAAAGGCTGATATGTAATTACAGTTTCACTCACAGTTACTGCTGAGAAACACAAACAGCTTTAAAAACAACACAAATAATCCACGAGAGGATTTTCTTCTGAACATTTCAGCTTCTGTCGTCTTAAATCAAATATCTGTCTGTCTGCACTCTGATAACACCAGGGACGGTTTACTTCCTGCTCTGACGGGGCCTCCTGTTCACCTGCCTTCACCTAGTCATTTTTTGAACCCTGAGCATGTTTGTCAGAGCGAAGGGTTAAAAACAGGTTAGTAACTGTTCTGCTTTAAATAACAGTGTTTTGATCTGAGGCTTTATTTTGACACATTTTGGGGTCTTAATAATAAAAGGTCTTAAAACGTCCGATGGCTCCGACTCAGGCTTTCATGGTGGAACAGAGAGTCGGTGTCACTCATCACACGGGCGGTTCAGAGGACATCCATCATCCTGATTGGCTGCTCAGAGAAACAAGCTGTGGACACTTTGTCACTGGTCGTAAACAAAGATGAAAGCAGGCAGAGGCTTTCATGTCGTCTAACAGAGTCTGTATGAATGTGTGAATGATGAACGTGTGAGGAGCCTTCACACGCAGGGAGCCGTCTGGTTTCATCACCGACAGACGTGTTCCTGAAGGCCTCAAACAAACAGTCCATGTCTTAACGTTCGCTAACGAAGCGCTAACATTGGTCAGTAAGGACATCAGAGTGTTCTCTCTGTC
The DNA here is from genome assembly GCF_022749685.1 of Semicossyphus pulcher. Classification (NCBI taxonomy): domain Eukaryota; kingdom Metazoa; phylum Chordata; class Actinopteri; order Labriformes; family Labridae; genus Semicossyphus; species Semicossyphus pulcher. Next base: position 16,107,293 of record NW_027211698.1, on the reverse strand, counting down.
GTCTGATTAAACCCCGCCCACTTTCACACTGCTGACCAATCACGGCATGGCGTGTCAGATAGTCGGCTTCAGAGAGTGACAATAGCTTGAATGTTTGAAGGTACGATTCTGACATTGTTTAGGTTGTTCACACCTGCTCTCCCACGATCACACCTGATCATCACTTGATCACACCTTGCCCCCCCCATCCTCACCCGTCCTCCAGACACTCGTCCATGATGTTCCCCTCGTACGGCGTCTTCAGGTAGTTTCCCCAGGACAGCAGCACGGCGGTCGGGCTGACTGAGCCGATCACCAGGTGGAGAGGCTTCTCCAGGTTCACCTTCCCTGTGCACACAGGTGAGACAGAGTGAGACTTCCTGTCCGCCTGAGAAGCTTTACAAACCAAACAGGAAGTGGGGGCGTACCTGTGCAGTGTTTCTTCACGTTGTTGACAGGGATTGGCTGGACGGCCACCAGGTACTTTGGCTCCGCGTCTGAAACGACATTCAGGTCGATGATTGGACGATCAGACGGAAGGACTTCCTCTCAGAGCAGGAAGTACACAGGTGATGTTTACACAGTTTATATTAATAAAAACAGGCTCCTCTGTTTGAAAGCTGTTTGTCCCAACATTTCCCAGAGCCCCTGAACACACCATCGTTTACATCAGAAACATTAATCAGGTGTTGAGTCCTGAACGCTTCGTCTGAAGCTGTCCCTGAACGCACCGCAGAGCAGAACCATGTGGGGAATGTTACACCTCGTTATGGACACGTGCGGCCATGATGATGATGTCATGACAGGTATTAAAACGACCCCCACAGCAGACACACACACACACACACACACACACACATGTGAACCATTACAGACTCTGAGTTTAAACAGCTCAAAGTGAAACACTCACAGCTGCTCCTCATCACCTGAGTCATTCAGGAGGCTCAAGTTTCTCTACACCCCCCCCCGACAGACACACACGCACACGCACACGCACACACACACACACACACACACACGCACACACACACACACACGCACACACACGATGTTGTTTTGTCCTTTTATTCTGAAAATCACGCTTTTGTTTGCTCACTTTATTCTGAAAATCCTGCTGTTGTTTCCTGTTTGTGTCGCTCTGCAGTGCTCTCCTCCCACACCAGACCTCATGCTGATTTATCTGATTTTAAGACAAACAAAGTGCTCGAGCTAAACAAACAGACTGAGACGTTTGTTTCTTCTTCTGCTCTTCAGAGCTTCAAACACGGACAGGTGGAAACATGCCCCGCCCCCCCGCTTCCCCTCCTGACCTCATCAATCACCTGTGATCACCTGTAAGAGCAGCAGAGTCACTGTTTGTCTTCAGGTCATCGCTCTTCTCTCCTCTGTTTGCTTTTTTCTTCTCGTCTTTCTGGAACATTCATCAGCTCCATTTGTCCTGAAGGTCAGGAGGTCAAACTCACCTGAGAGCGTTTTGATTTGAATGTTTTCTTTAGTTCTCGTTCACGTCGTTGCACGCCGACTGCTGATCACTCTTTTGATCAACGTCATGTTTAATCTTCGAGCTTCATTCTCTTTATTTTCTGACGATGTTGAAATTTAAACATGTTTAAAAAGGTCCAAAGTTTGACTGAAGTTTGGTGTAGAAATCTGTCATCTCTCAAATGAACTGATTAATTGTTGACTTCTCTTAAAGAACATGTTGAAGCTGATCCTTCGGTAGAAACACACGAACCGTTTCCCTGCAGAGGAAATGATCGAGTTTCCACGTTTGTGTCTCGTGTGGCTCAAAAAACCAAAACCAGCAGCCGCCGGCAGCGTCGGATTTAAAGAGTCAACAATGCGGTCGATCCTCCCGAGCGGCTGATGGATGGTTCCTCTAAGCAGGAAGGTAATCACCACATGAAGTGTTTAAGAGCAGCCCTGACACCGCAGCCCCGCCCACACGCTGTGATTGACAGATGGCCTCGGGGCAGGAGGAGCGGTGACGAGAGACGAGCGCCAGAAAGAAGAAGAGATTAAATTAAGTCCTGAAAATAAACCGTGTAGGTCTGTTTGTCATTAACCTCTGGACCTCATGCACCCACAGAGCGGTAAGTAAACACATCATGGATGTCCAACTTTCCCAGCAGTGCTTGAACACACCATGAAACATAATGCCATAAAGAAAACAATATATAGAAAAGTCTTGTGAAAAGTTTGATGAACTTTGGGGCTGTTGGGGATCTCTGCACCAAACTTCAGCCACATTTTGACGTTTTTTACTCCAGTGAAAATAATGGCTTCCACTGTCGTCACAGCTCAAAAGACTTTAAGAGAACAGAAGAGAAATATGATACGTTTTGAACGTCTGGTTTGTTGGTGAGTTCAAACCGACTCTGCGGTGAAGAACAGAGAACAAACCTCTTCAGCTTCATCTGATAAAAATCAAAGGAAAACCATCAACTGTCAGCAACCAAACTCCTGCCAAACTTTAGACGTTTTTCAACAAAGTACAAAGAAAAATTCAGCTTCACGAAAAATATCCCGAAGACCACCAAACCTCAGACGTGTTTAGACATTGCACAAAACAAATGTGTTTGCACAGAAGAAGAATGTCAAAGCTCAGATCCGCTGTGGTCATGACCTGTTTTCAGCTCCGAGGTTTGGATCTCTAACATTCAGAGACGTTCGGCCTTTAGTTCACATCTTTACACACTTTACAACCTAAACAAGAAAAGCACCCACCAAACCCCAGCCAGAAACAGAGGGTTTTTAATATTTCCTCTCCATAAAGAAGTGAAGCTCTCTCATTGGATAACCGTTGAAGAAAGTTTTCATCATGTGGCTGAGAGGTGTTCTGTCCACCAGACGTTTTTAAATGAACCGCAGAGTTAATCTGTCAGCTGTCGTCAGGAAACAAACAAAGAGGTTTGAGCCAAAGTTAATCATGCAGAGAAAAATAAACCTCGAAACAGTTTACAATTTACCAGCACCAAACCTCAGCCAAATTCTGACAGGTTTAAAGAAAGCACAAACCTTTTGTGTATGCACTGACGAATGAAAACAAATGAGGCTCATGTAAGCGCTCACGATGTGGCTGAGTTTCACCTGTCCACCAAACTTCAGCCAAACTTTGGACGTTTTTAAACAAAGCTGCAATAATTTATCTCGAAGCATGCTGAGTGCAAACAGAGCGCGTCTCAGGAGAGCGCGGTGATGAAGGACGACTTTCAGCAGGATTTCTGTTAACCCCTCTCCCGATACGCTCCCTTAAACACATCACAGCATCATAACTTTTAGTGTTTTTGTGCTGGGGGATAAAAATTGTTGGCGGAGCTTCAGAAAAAGGATCAATGCCACCTGCTGCTGCTGCTGCCGAGTCCTCGGCTGCTCAGAGCTTCTCAAGTTCTGCTTTTCCCCAAAGAGCTTCTGCAGAATCTCTCCGTTTCCCAGTGAGAGGGTTTGGACATGGAGCTTTAGTGGTCACTTTCACAGAGACAAACACACAATCCTGCATGTGCTGCAACATATTTCATGAGAGCTGCTGTCAGTCTTCAAACTGACTGAAACGTCTCCGAACAGCTGCTGCTGATTTATGTTCCCTTTATGGCCGTCCAACATCAGCTCTCAACTTTGACCCAGAACGTTTCTTCTGTTCGGATCGGAGCCTAAATCATGAGAATGTAAGGAGGTGCCGACCTCTCCCCCAGACTTCAGCTGTGGGGGCATTCTGACTCAGCATCCAGGCCGGGGTAAAGCAAAGGGCCGAGGTCCTTCAGCTCCATGACCGAGAATTTAAAGGTTTTTAAAGATATCACAGCCGTCAGCTCTGCACCTCCGTCACAAAACCATCATCATCATCTTCATCATCATCACCCCCCCCCCCCCCCCCCCCCCCACACACACACACAACAACTTCTAGCAACCAAACCCCAGCCAATTTTTGTGCATTTTAACACCTAATCATGACACACAGGAAGTAACAGGCTCAAAATAAAAAGACAATAAACCATTTTCTGAGATGTACAGAAGCCCAGAGAGGACACACGTGAAGTCAATCCTTTAAATTTGTTGTTTAAAGATCATTAAATATAATCAAACAAAAGATTCAAACGAACATAATCTTTATTATAGAGATACAATGTCCTCTCCAGGCCTCCGTAGACTCCGCCCCCGCCCCTCTTACCCAGCTCGGTCTCGTACGGTTGTCCGTTCTCGGGCAGCGGGATGAACTGTTTGGAGAACATGCTGCTGCCGTAGCCCAGAACGTACCCCTCCAGCTTCACGTCGGGACTCGGACGCACGAACTTCATCACGATGGTGTCGCCCGTGGCGTTGATCCGCACCTTCATGTTCTGACGCCGCACTGAAGAGGAGAAGAAGAGGAGAGGACGCAGAGTTACAGGTGAGGTCAGCAGGTTACAGGTGAGGTCAGCAGGTTACAGGTCAGCAGAGTTACAGGTGAGGTCAGCGGAGTTACAGGTGAGGTCAGCAGTTACAGGTCGTGTTGACCTGACCTTTGAGTGTCTGGATGTGAAAACAAGAAACGAACACGTTTAACACTTTCAGTGAGTGATGTGTTCGTGCTGCCCCCTGCTGGACAAACCCTCCTCAGTGCAGCTTTAACGTGTGTGTGTGTGTGTGTGTGTGTGTGTGTGTGTGATGCTGTTTCGAGTGTACCAGCTGGACCTGGTCAGTTCAGGACAGCAGAGCAGCTGATCCGGCTTGTTGCTCAGAAACCTCCAAACAGCGAACAGCCCCCCCCCCGATGACATCAGACCACCTCGTCGCTCTGAACAGTTTGATCGTCTTACATAACTTTTAAAAGCTCAATGAGATACAAAGATCACAGGTTATATCATGAATTAGCCCCACCCCCTTCCCACCGGGCGAGCAGCACACCTGCCTGCACGCCTCGCTGCACCGCCTCAAACACCGAAAACACTTTAACACCATTCGACAGGTAAAGACAGAACCTGTGTTCTGTCCTTTGTGCAGATGCTCTGAGTCACACGCGAACACTCACCTGCACACACACTGAGCAGCTTCACCTGAGCTGCAGGTAAACCCTGCTCCCTGACTGTAAGCATGTCATCAGTGCTGCTGAAGGCAGAAACAAACAGAACGACGTGTGCTTTCCACGAGCAGCACGTTCCTGTCACGTTCCTGCGTCTCAAGCAGCTCCTCTCTGCTCGGCTCTGCTGCCCACACGAACCACGAATAAAATGTTCAAACTTTTTATCTTTTTAACGTTTTTCTTTTTCAAAAACAAACTTTTCTGTTTCAGCTTTTTCTGAATATTATCATTTTATTCCTGGAACCTTCTGGACCCTGCAGGACCACCTGTTAAAGTTCTCCTGTTCTATGTCACATCATTTCCCCGCCTCTTCTTTGCAGCCCACGTCTCTGTATCTCTGTATCTCTGTATCTACGCCACACGTTCGATTCCCTCTCTGACTGACTGAGTATTCATGTCCACTTGCCTCTGATCCTCTGTGCCGGGGTGCCGTTGAGCAGGACGGTTCCTCCCAGCAGCAGGACGAGGACCCGGAGGAGGAGAGCGATGCCCGCCATGACCTCTCAGCTTCAGGAGACAAGGAGGAGGATGATGAGGATGATGAAGAGGAGTAAAACGAGGATAAAAAGGAGGACAAAGAGGATGATGAGGAGTTGAAGGAGGTGGAAGAGGAGCGACCAGGAGCTGCACAACTTCACTAAGCCTCTCCCTGGTTGGTCAGTCGGTCTTAGGACTTGTTCAGCTATCGGACGTCCTCGCTGTGGAGAGCTGGACCACCACCACGCCAGCATGTATAGCCTCTGCAGGTGGGCGTGGCCAGGATGACATCACTCTCCTCACACACTGTACACTCCCGCCTCCCTGTCTCCCTCCCTCCCTCCCTCCCTCCTTTTCTTCTCTGGACCTCAAACATGAACCCTTTTCTCTTTTTTTGTCTTTGACTCTCTGGTTTCTTCATCATGTACACCCCGCCTCCTCCCCCCCTCCTCCCCCCCTCCCCCCCTCCCCCCCTCCTCCCCCTCCTCTCCCCCTCCTCCTCTTCTTCATGTGTTGTTTTCCAGCGGGCTTTGGCTCTTTGACACTTTATAATTCAGTCCTGCAGACGTTTGCCAGCAGAGCTGTGGAGGAAACATAAAGAGTGATTAAAAACATGAACAGAAACAGAGTGTTCTCACTAAACTGTTTATGTTTCATCGGCTGCTCGAATCAACGTTTTCATTTCTGTGGACGACTCAGAAACTTGTGTCACCATCAGCATGATGCTAACGTCTGCAGAAACATTAAAGCTACGACTGTAGCATGCTCCTCTGTCTCTTTGTGTCTCTTTCTGTCTCTTTGTGTCTTTGTGGTGACTTTGTGTCTCTCTGTGGTTGCTTTGTGTCTCTGTGGTTGCTTTGTGTCTCTCTGTGGTTGCTTTGTGTCTCTGTGGTTGCTTTGTGTCTTTGTGGTGACTTTGTGTCTCTGTGGTTGCTTTGTGTCTCTGTGGTTGCTTTGTGTCTCTCTGTGGTTGCTTTGTGTCTCTGTGGTGACTTTGTGTCTCTGTGGTTGCTTTGTGTCTCTGTGGTTGCTTTGTGTCTCTGTGGTTGCTTTGTGTCTCTGTGGTGACTTTGTGTCTCTGTGGTTGCTTTGTGTCTTTGTGGTGACTTTGTGTCTCTGTGGTGACCTTGTATCCCTGTGGTTGCTTTGTGTCTTTGTGGTTGCTTTGTGTCTTTGTGGTTGCTTTGTGTCTCTGTGGTTGCTTTGTGTCTCTCTGTGGTTGCTTTGTCTCTCTGTGGTGACCTTGTGTCTCTGTGGTTGCTTTGTGTCTCTGTGGTTGCTTTGTGTCTTTGTGGTTGCTTTGTGTCTCTGTGGTTGCTTTGTGTCTCTGTGGTTGCTTTGTGCCTTTGTGGTTGCTTTGTGTCTCTGTGGTTGCTTTGTGTCTTTGTGGTTGCTTTGTGTCTCTGTGGTTGCTTTGTGTCTCTGTGGTGACCTTGTGTCTCTGTGGTTGCTTTGTGTCTCTGTGGTTGCTTTGTGTCTCTGTGGTGACCTTGTGTCTCTGTGGTTGCTTTGTGTCTCTGTGGTTGCTTTGTGTCTCTCTGTGGTTGCTTTGTGTCTCTGTGGTGACCTTGTGTCTCTGTGGTTGCTTTGTGTCTCTCTGTGGTTGCTTTGTGTCTCTGTGGTGACCTTGTGTCTCTGTGGTTGCTTTGTGTCTCTCTGTGGTTGCTTTGTGTCTCTGTGGTGACCTTGTGTCTCTGTGGTTGCGTTGTGTCTCTGTGGTTGCTTTGTGTCTCTGTGGTTGCTTTGTGTCTCTGTGGTTGCTTTGTGTCTCTCTGTGGTTGCTTTGTGTCTCTGTGGTGACCTTGTGTCTCTGTGGTGACCTTGTGTCTCTGTGGTGACCTTGTGTCTCTGTGGTTGCGTTGTGTCTCTGTGGTTGCTTTGTGTCTCTGTGGTTGATTTGTGCCTTTGTGGTTGCTTTGTGTCTCTGTGGTTGCTTTGTGTGTCAGTGGTTGCTTTGTGTCTCTGTGGTTGCTTTGTGTCTCTGTGGTTGCTTTGTATGTCTCTGTGGTGACCTTGTGTCTCTGTGGTTGCTTTGTGTCTCAGTGGTGACCTTGTGTCTCTGTGGTGACCTTGTGTCTCAGTGGTGACCTTGTGTCTCTGTGGTGACCTTGTGTCTCTGTGGTTGCTTTGTCTCTCTGTGGTGACCTTGTGTCTCTGTGGTTGCTTTGTGTCTCTGTGGTTGCTTTGTGTCTCTGTGGTTGCTTTGTCTCTCTGTGGTGACCTTGTGTCTCTGTGGTTGCTTTGTCTCTCTGTGGTGACCTTGTGTCTCTGTGGTTGCTTTGTGTCTCTGTGGTTGCTTTGTGTCTTTGTGGTTGCTTTGTGTCTCTCTGGTTGCTTTGTGTGTCTCTGTGGTTGCTTTGTGTCTCTGTGGTGACCTTGTGTCTCTGTGGTTGCTTTGTGTCTCTGTGGTTGCTTTGTGTCTCTGTGGTTGCTTTGTGTCTCTGTGGTGACCTTGTGTCTCAGTGGTGACCTTGTGTCTCAGTGGTGACCTTGTGTCTCTGTGGTGACCTTGTGTCTCTGTGGTTGCTTTGTGTCTCTGTGGTTGCTTTGTGTCTCTGTGGTGACCTTGTGTCTCAGTGGTGACCTTGTGTCTCAGTGGTGACCTTGTGTCTCTGTGGTGACCTTGTGTCTCAGTGGTGACCTTGTGTCTCTGTGGTGACCTTGTGTCTCAGTGGTGACCTTGTGTCTCTGTGGTGACCTTGTGTCTCAGTGGTGACCTTGTGTCTCTGTGGTGACCTTGTGTCTCAGTGGTGACCTTGTGTCTCTGTGGTGACCTTGTGTGTCTTCATGGTTGTGTAAAATGTCTTTGAGGATGTTTTGAAGCTTTGTATTGTGTTTTGCTGCTTGTAGTCATCTTTTGTGTCTTTGTAGTTGTTTGCCGTCTCTGTGTAACAGTTCTGTATCTCTTGTTTAGGTTTTTGTGTGTCTTTGTTGTCAGCCTTTTTGTGGTCTAGTTTGTTTCGTGGTCTCTTTGTAGTGTTTCTTTGTTGTCAGTGTGCGTCTCTGTAGTCCATCAGCTCCGTCGTCTTTACTTTAAAGTCTCACTTCAAACACAAACAGACTCCAGACGAGGGGCCCCTGACCACCTGGGCCCCTGCGCCTGAGCCTGGTAGACCCCTCCTGTAATGCTACATTAATGCTGTGACTGTACATGCTCTTACCCCCCCTTCAAAGTGTGTGAGTGTGTACTTGTGAGCTGAGAGTGTGTACTTGTGAGCTCACGTTTCAGCTCTTTAACGGCTCAAACTTTGTGTTGTTCGATCACAACGAGCAGCTGGAAGCAGAAGTAAAGACAGGAATGAGAGGAATGTAAATCACAGACGGACGTGAAACACAAAACTCAACAAACGATGCTAACGAGTGTGTCCACACACGCGCACACACACACGCGCACACACACTGAAGTTTGCTCCACGTGCTCTCTGAGAAGCTCGTGAAATCAGAGCGTCCTCGGTGGCCTCGCTGCTCCTGGACCAGAGCATGATGGGAAACATCACAACATCACACAAGCCCCGCCCACATCACAACACAACCGCCCGCCTCACACGTGCACGCTGGGAGCCAGAACGCTGACATGTTTCCTCCGTGTTGGAGGAGGAGGAGGTGAAGGAAAACCGGATCACTGGACCTGGACTCCGAGGACGCAGGCGGTCCAACACGTGGCGTCACATGCGACAGGATGGAGGGATCAACAGCTGATGAAAAAGAGGAGAGGAAAATATTCACTGCAGAGTTACACAACGGAGCGACAGATCAGAGGAGGACGATGACAGACGCTCGTCAGGTGTCAACAGGAGGGAAGGCGGCGGGAAAACTGAGCCGTGATGAAAGAGAGAGGAGCAGGAGGAGCAGGAGGAGGAGGAGGAGGAGGACAGGAAGAAGAGGAAGGAGGAGGAGGAGGAGGAGGAGGAGGAGGGGTAGAAGGAGAGGAGGAGCAGAAGAAGAAGAAGGAGCTGGAGGAGGAGGAGAACAATAAGAAAAACGAGGAGGAGAGCAAGAAGAAGGACAGGAAGAAGAAGGAGGAGGAGGAGGAGGAGGAGGAGGAGGAGGGGTAGAAGGAGAGGAGGAGCAGAAGAAGAAGAAGGAGATGGAGGAGGAGGAGAGCAAGAAGAAGGACAGGAAGAAGAAGGAGGAGGAGGAGGAGGAAGAGGAGGAGGAGGAGGGGTAGAAGGAGAGGAGGAGCAGAAGAAGAAGGAGGAGGACGAGGAGGAGGAGGAGGAGGAGGAGAGCTGTGAGGATACAGTTCCAACATGTTTGTTTGTCTATAAAACTCAGAGTACCACCTGTCCTGTGTGTGTGTGTGTGTGTGCGTGCGTGCGTGCGTGCGTGGGTGTGTGTGTGCGTGTGTGTGTGTGTGTGTGTGCATGTGCGTGCGTGTGTGTGCGTGTGTGTGTATGTGCGTGTGTGTGTCAGACAGTCCAGCTGACATTAGCTGCTGCTGCCCCCAGAGGCTGACAGCTGTACTGCAGACAGACAGCACACTGCGCGCTGGCTGTGGTGATTGGAGCTGTTGTTTGTGTGTTGGTTCCTCCCTCTGTATCTGCAGTGTGACTCTAATCAATATTCTTATCAATAACCAACATGTTCACATAAACACGCGTGTGCTCTCTGCTGCTCCTCGAGGATTCTCCTGTGAGACGTCAGGAAGGTGAACCTGCAGCAGGAACGTGAAGAAGTGAAGACACACAGACGACATCACCAGCATCCTCCGTCTCTCAGAGCGACACTTTCGACAACACGACTCCTTCCACCTCCTCCTCCTCCTGCTCCTCCTCCTGCTCCTCCTGCTCCTCCTCCTCCTCCTCCTCCTGCTCCTCCTCCTCCTCCTGCTCCTCCTCTGTTTTCTCCTCCTGTCTGCTCATGAAGCCGAGCGGCTCTGAGCTCGCCTGTAAAACATCAAAGCTTCTGCTGTTGTTACAGACATACACACGGCCCGAGGCACTGCGGCACACTGCACTGTCCTAATGAGGCTAACGCTGCTAATGAGGGCTAATGAGGCTAACACTGCTAACAAGGCTAACGAGGCTAACGAGGCGCTGTTTTCCTTGTGGACAGAAAACATGCTGATGTGAAATGAAAGCTTCAGCAGAAACATTGAAACAGTTTGAATCATTAACACGACCTCACTGCGCTCTTCTTCATGTGACTGAAACACAAAGCTCGCATGTTCAATCCAAGATGGCCGACACGTCTGAGTCACCGAGCAGAGGCCAGAAAGCAGCTGTTTGTTTCTCTCCTCTTTCCACCTCCTGACCTTCACTGTCACTCTGCTCCCACCAGGCAGCCCTTCACAATAAAACACACAGGCCTTCACAATAAAAGACTCCAGCCTAAAACAAACAAACAACACAATAAAGGAAATAAAACCTCTGAAGTTTCCACCTGGAGACTTTGCTCCACCTGCTGTTTATCTCCACCAGCCGTGAGCTCACACACAGAGGGGATGGAAACGAGCAGGAATTCAGTTTTCCTTCATGATTTTCAGGAAATTCAGGGGGAAAAATGGCACCAGAAGTGTGTCCGTCTTCCTTAATAAGTTCTTTTTTACAGTGTGTCTCCGCCCTGATACGTCCAGCTGTTCCCAGGAGCTCTGAAAACCAATCACACGTCTCTTCTTGCCAAAGTGCTGGCGTTGATTCGGCGTGCCAGAGCCCACGCTCCACCTGCAGGCTTATATAACCTGTTAAAGTGCTTCTTCTTCTTCTGTGGTGTTCTGCACAGAGCTGCCTTTGTCCGCCCTCAGGCCTCGAGCAGAGTGAAGACAGACGCTCAGAAACATCTGACTCTCCTACACGCCACATGAATATACACCAACATAGAGCAGGATTAGCTGAGTGTCATAAAGAGAGAGGGGCTTTCACTGTCGGACTCACAGAAACAACAGCGATTAGCAGAGTTTACAGAGTTATTTACGTGGACGAGACTCGTTTTAACGATCCGCTTAACGACCTCGCACTGATTCTCTTCATCTGGTTTTCAACGTCTTGTTTTGTTTCTCTCTCCCCCCTTAAACCTTCAAACAGCTCCGCTCAGACCCGCATGTTTTTATTTAAGGGATCTTAGCATCTCTTAGCTTAGGAGCTAATGCTAACGCCACTACAAACACTTTATTTTCTTGTTAGCTGACAAATTAAAACATGTAAATGATGTGTGAGGATTGTTTCCTCCTGCTTCCAGATTCTATGCTAAGCTAGGCTAACCCCATTCGTGTTTTCCACATTGCTAAAAACAACATTGGATATAACTTTTGACTTTTTTAGCTAGCTCTTAAATGCTAACTATACGTATGTACTTTCTAAACACGTGATCTTTTGTCAATGAGGCTAGCTGTTTAGCGGCTAACATTTCACTCCTCAGTCGTCCTCCTAAGCTACATATAAAATGCTACGACAGTGCTACAGCAAGGTGTCTGTAGCTTTAAATACTAGCTTCTTTTGGGTAGGCTAGCTAGCATTTTAACCCTCAGTCAGTTAACCCCATGTTTTCAGTAATAGCATTGGTTAGCTAAAAACAACAACCACAACCAATGAAATGTTAGCGCACCATAGTTAGCTACAAGCAGCTAACGTTATCATGAAGGCTGAGATGACTCGATTTAAACATAAACATCAGGTAAACATTAGCTGTTTGTAGCTACACTTGTTAGCAGTCGCCTTAGCTTCATGCTAGTACAATAAGCTACAAACAGCTACTTTAATAAAACAATGTTTAGTTTGCTCATTGTTAGCTAGTTGCTAGGGCTAACTAAGCTAAATCCAAACCTCTTGTTTTGTTCATGATGTCAGTGAAACGAGCCCGCTTCCTGTTTTTGTGCTAAGCTACGCTAAACACAGCCGCACTGAGATGAAAGTGAAATCCGTCTTCTTCCTGGAAATGTTTTGGTTTGTTCTTGGACACAATCTGGAACCAGTGAGCGCTCGACGAGCTCCGAGCTGCGACCTTCACTCCTGTCTGCACCTGTCCCTTTAAAGGTGCAGCGATGCTAACAGCAGCTCCGTTTCCTTCCATGACTTAACTGTCAGGAAGTATCAGTGCTCGAGGACGCTGCATGCCAGCCGCCTCCCCCGGCTCTCAGGTGGATGCTGGGTAATGAGGTAATTACCTCAATGATTGTTCGCTCTATCTTTCCGAACGCCTTGAACGGATTCCCAGTGACACGTGTGGAGTCAGAGCGCGCTGAGCCTCCGAGTCCTGGGGGGGGGGCGGGGGGCCGGGCAGAAAGAGGAAAGTTTAAAACACAAAGAGTTCTTCAGTCCTGGTCCGTGCTGCGTTCAGGAGCTGCTGGGAAACTGGCACACAGGCCAGGGAAACGATGATGACAGGTCCTCGAGCTGTCGCTGAGTCGGGTTTTGAGGTTAACCAAACTTATTGGAAGACGAACGATGAAATGATGAAGCGATCTGTAAACGATGAAAGGATGAAGCAATCTGTAAACGATGAAAGGATGAAGCGATCTGTAAACGATGAAACGATGAACCGATCTGTAAACGATGACATGATGAAGCGATCTGTAAACGATGAAACGATGAAGCGATCTGTAAACGATGAAATGATGAAGCGATCTATAAACGATGAAGCGATCTGTAAACGATGAAACGATGAAGCGATCTGTAAACGATGAAATGATGAAGCGATCTATAAACGATGAAGCGATCTGTAAACGATGAAAGGATGAAGCGATCTGTAAACGATGAAGCGATCTGTAAACGATGAAACGATGAAGCGATCTGTAAACGATGAAATGATGAAGCGATCTGTAAACGATGAAATGATGAAGCAATCTGTAAACGATGAAACGATCTGTAAACGATGAAGCGATCTGTAAACGATGAAGCGATCTGTAAACGATGAAACGATGAACCGATCTGTAAACGATGAAAGGATGAAGCGATCTGTAAACGATGAAATGATGAAGCGATCTGTAAACGATGAAACGATCTGTAAACGATGAAACGATGAAGCGATCTGTAAACGATGAAATGATGAAGCGATCTATAAACGATGAAGCGATCTGTAAACGATGAAAGGATGAAGCGATCTGTAAACGATGAAGCGATCTGTAAACGATGAAACGATGAAGCGATCTGTAAACGATGAAATGATGAAGCGATCTGTAAACGATGAAATGATGAAGCAATCTGTAAACGATGAAACGATCTGTAAACGATGAAGCGATCTGTAAACGATGAAGCGATCTGTAAACGATGAAACGATGAACCGATCTGTAAACGATGAAAGGATGAAGCGATCTGTAAACGATGAAATGATGAACCGATCTGTAAACGATGAAACGATCTGTAAACGATGAAGCGATCTGTAAACGATGAAACGATGAACCGATCTGTAAACGATGAAACGATGAAGCGATCTGTAAACGATGAAGCGATGAAGCGATCTGTAAACGATGAAGCGATCTGTAAACGATGAAACGATGAAGCGATCTGTAAACGATGAAGCGATCTGTAAACGATGAACCGATGAAGCGATCTGTAAACGATGAAATGATGAAGCGATCTGTAAACGATGAAACGATGAAGCGATCTGTAAACGATGAAACGATGAAGCGATCTGTAAACGATGAAGCGATCTGTAAACGATGAAACGATGAACCGATCTGTAAACGATGAAACGATGAAGCGATCTGTAAACGATGAAACGATGAACCGATCTGTAAACGATGAAACGATGAAGCGATCTGTAAACGATGAAGCGATCTGTAAACGATGAAATGATGAAGCGATCTGTAAACGATGAACCGATGAACCGATCTGTAAACGATGAAACGATGAAGCGATCTGTAAACGATGAAACGATGAAGCGATCTGTAAACGATGAAATGATGAAGCGATCTGTAAACGATGAAAGGATGAAGCGATCTGTAAACAATGAAGCGATCTGTAAACGATGAAAGGATGAAGCGATCTGTAAACGATGAAGCGATCTGTAAACGATGAAATGATGAAGCAATCTGTAAACAATGAAGCAATCTGTAAACGATGAACCGATGAACCGATCTGTAAACAATGAAGCGATCTGTAAACAATGAAGCGATCTGTAAACGATGAAAGGATGAAGCGATCTGTAAACAATGAAGCGATCTGTAAACGATGAAATGATGAAGCGATCTGTAAACGATGAAGCGATCTGTAAACAATGAAGCGATCTGTAAACGATGAAATGATGAAGCGATCTGTAAACAATGAAATGATGAAGCGATCTGTAAACAATGAAACGATCTGTAAACGATGAAATGATGAAGCGATCTGTAAACAATGAAACGATCTGTAAACGATGAAATGATGAAGCGATCTGTAAACAATGAAATGATGAAGCGATCTGTAAACAATGAAGCGATCTGTAAACGATGAAATGATGAAGCGATCTGTAAACAATGAAACGATCTGTAAACGATGAAATGATGAAGCGATCTGTAAACGATGAACCGATGAACCGATCTGTAAACGATGAACCGATGAACCGATCTGTAAACGATGAACCGATGAACCGATCTGTAAACGATGAACCGATGAACCGATCTGTAAACGATGAAACGATGAAGCGATCTGTAAACGATGAACCGATGAACCGATCTGTAAACGATGAACCGATCTGTAAACGATGAAGCGATCTGTAAACGATGAACCGATGAACCGATCTGTAAACGATGAAACGATGAAGCGATCTGTAAACGATGAACCGATGAACCGATCTGTAAACGATGAAGCGATCTGTAAACGATGAACCGATGAACCGATCTGTAAACGATGAACCGATCTGTAAACGATGAAGCGATCTGTAAACGATGAAGCGATCTGTAAACGATGAACCGATGAACCGATCTGTAAACGATGAAACGATGAAGCGATCTGTAAACGATGAACCGATGAACCGATCTGTAAACGATGAAGCGATCTGTAAACGATGAACCGATGAACCGATCTGTAAACGATGAACCGATCTGTAAACGATGAACCGATCTGTAAACGATGAAGCGATCTGTAAACGATGACTGCCTCGGCCTCCCTGCAGACAGTCGGCCGAGCTGCAGACAGTCGGCCTCCCTGCACAGGAAGACGTTTCTGACTGTTTCACTTTGTTATTAAAGGAGATGAAATAAGAAACAGAATGATTCATGAACCTTTGAGTTCCTCTCATGTTTACTCTCACCTTCTGCTTCCTGTTTACAAAGGCTACTTCCTGTCTGAAACACCTGGTGGTTAATAGACGTAAACAAAGGCCTGACTCTGAAGGCCTGTGAGGGACACGTCAGGTGTGTTATTAAATCTCTGCTGGGAAACGTTAAAGTGATGAGTCATATTTAATGAGCTGAAGCTCGTCCTGACGGAGCAGGAGGTGATGAACGCTGCTGAAGATGGACGCGAGTCAGGGCTCAACGTTCAGCAGGAGAAAGAACTGGGCCAACACACCCTTCTCCTCCTCCTCCTCCTCCTCCTCCTCCTCCTCCTACTCCTCCTCGTGCCGCTCAGCTGGGTAATAATTTGGAAAGTGTTTGCAGATGTCGCCTGTGCGGGCCGAGCGCCACCATGTCAGCTCCCCCAGTTGGAACGTCTTAGCGTTGGACGGCGGAGCGGAGAGGAGAAGGAGGAGGAGGAGGTGGAGGTGGAGGAGGAGGAGGCGGCTGATTTTCCAGCTTACATGAGGCCCAAGAGGAGGTCAGAGCAGAGTTATCCTATTAATAAGAGCCACTCCTCCAGAAATGAAGGAAATCCCCCGACAGATTCATCACGCTGCTAATGTTACTCTTCTGTACGGCTGATTTGTGTTCTTGAACGCACCAGCGCGTAGAGCAATCTGCAGCTGACGTAGCAGGACGCAGCTCTGAGACGCTGGAGCTGAAGTGTTCAGGTCTGTCTCCGTTAGATGAACATGCCAAGGAGCCCCGAGGAAGTGACATCAATTCTCAGAGTTTAGCATCGAGCGGCTACTGACATGTTTTGACTTAAAGGCACTGAACCCATCTGCAGCCATGCTAGCATAGCTTTAGCATGGAGAGAGACGTGCTTTGAGCTACATGCTAACATGCTTACAGTACTGCTAGAAGTTTTACAGGTATGATGTTAAAGATTGTGTGTGAGTGTTATCGTGCTAACATTAGCTCATTAGCTCAGGGCTCCTCAGCACTCCTCAGGGCTCCTCAGGACTCCTCAGGACTCCTCAGCGCTCCTCAGGGCTCCTCAGCGCTCCTCAGCGCTCCTCAGGACTCCTCAGCACTCCTCAGGACTCCTCAGCGCTCCTCAGCGCTCCTCAGGACTCCTCAGCGCTCCTCAGGACTCCTCAGGGCTCCTCAGGGCTCCTCAGCGCTCCTCAGGACTCCTCAGGACTCCTCAGGGCTCCTCAGGGCTCCTCAGCGCTCCTCAGGACTCCTCAGGACTCCTCAGCGCTCCTCAGCGCTCCTCAGGACTCCTCAGCACTCCTCAGCGCTCCTCAGGACTCCTCAGGACTCCTCAGGGCTCCTCAGGGCTCCTCAGCGCTCCTCAGGACTCCTCAGGACTCCTCAGGGCTCCTCAGGGCTCCTCAGGGCTCCTCAGCGCTCCTCAGGACTCCTCAGGGCTCCTCAGTGCTCCTCAGCGCTCCGCTCCTTTAAACGTTCACTTTGGATAAACAAACACAGAGTAACAGCATCGCTCAGTCAGAACGCCGTCGTGTCCCTCCTGATGAACAAAGCTGCTTAAATCACTGAGTCCAGAGGTTCAGTCGTTACCATAGAAACCGTCACCAGGATGAGACGGCTCATTGGTCATCATGTGGTGTCGATCGTTGTTAAACATGTTAAATGTAACACACAAGCAAACTCAACTTCAGGATCATTTGTGTCTTTTTTTACAGGAAATGATGTCACAGAGCAGCTCAGGTGACTAGCAGTGTGACCTTTGACCTCTTCAGTCGTCTCATTAGAGCTCCTGATGGCCTTGGTCTGAGGTGACGTCGTGCTCTTATTGAGTTTCCAGCAGGAGAAAGTGACCCTGCGTCTGATCAGAGGAAACTGATCCTTCAAAGAGCAAGCGAAGCGAAGCGAAGCGAAGCGAAGCGAAGCGAAGCGAAGCGAAGCGAAGCGAAGCGAAGCTAACGCCGTCTGACAGGACGAGTCTGGATCAGAGCGACGGAAACAATCACAGCTGTGTTCTTTAAAGACACTTTCCAGCATGTGAGACAAACTTCAACTGTTCTGACCGAAGACCAGATCTGTTCCTCTGAGAGGCTCCTCCGCCTCCTCCACCTCCTCTGCCCCGTCCACCTACTCCCTCTCCTCCTCCACCTCCTCCCTCTCCTCTGCCCCGTCCACCTCCTCCCTCTCCTCCGCCTCCTCCCTCTCCTCCACCTCCTCCGCCTCCTCCCTCTCCTCTGCGACGGCAGCAGAGTAAAGACTGGGTGGGAGGTTTGTGACGGGCGTGTTGTAGTGTTTATTCAGACAGTGGAAAGGATAAAGGGAAGGAGAAAAGGAAAGGAAGCAGTGTAGGAAACCAGAAAAGAAAAATGCAAACAGAAAATTTAAAGGTTAAAAAAAACATCACGCGAGCGCTCTGATGGTGAACCAGGAGAAGAAGTGCATGATGGGAGAAGAAGGGGTCCCGTTATGTCTCACGGCAAGGCTTATGTAAGAATGTTCAGCTCTCGGGTCACGGCGAGGTCAGCTGACGTCTGTCGTCCAATCAGAATCAGACGAATAAAAATAAAAACTCTGTGCTTTTATTTTGTCTTCCTGCTCGGCCTCGTCTCCTGACTCGCCAAAATAAAAGTCTGGAGACGGCGGCCTGTTTGACAGGAAGTGTCCACTTTGATAACATCCTCGGGAAAGTAAAACGACCTTCAGACGACCTCTAGGTTCCTCTTTATTCTGCGATCACTTCATCTTTTATTTAGATTATTATTATTATTAATGTGGAACACTCGGACGTCCTGCATGATCACCTGAAGGCCACACACAGGTGACACGTTTATGTGACGTGTCTTTAAAGGGACAGCGGAGACACGCGATTCAAATGTAGAAGAAGAAGAAACCGTCAGTCCTCCACACACACACACACAGAGTAGGGGGGGGTGGGGGGGGCTCTGATGTACAGGTGAGTGCCCACCTTCAGTTACACAACAGACCCCCCCCCCCCCACCACATTCCTTCCTGTAGCCGTCGATGAAACACAAACGTCTCCTCGTTTCAGCGTGTGATGCGGCCTGTCGACACACCGAGGCCTCACCGCTCACACACACACACACACACACGCACACACACACACATGCGGCATGCACACACACACACACACACACACAACACTTCATCAAAAGGAAACAAAATGAGGAAGAAAAAATTCATAAAAACCTCAAAAGAAACAGATATAGATAATAACAATAACAATAACAACAACAACAACAATAACAATAATAACAATAACTCTATAAACCCAGCAGAGTGTGTAGAAGCGGACGCAGTGACCTCTGCCTCACACCTGAACTCCTCTCACTGTTCTAACCTGTGTTTACACAGGACCCTGCTGTCAGCAGGTTGTCATGACGATGAGTGTGATTGACAGGCGGAGAATCCCCCAAAACAACAGAGCGTGTTGAACCTCTCGTCCGTCGACAGGCGCCTGTTTTCACTGAACGCCTCACAATAGAAAGTCGCTTCAGGAATTAGACCGCTCCCCGCGGAGCAGACCGCTGTTTAATCAGGTATGAATGCAGACGTGTCGTGGAACGTTTACCCAACATGCATCTCTCCAGGAGGGCACAGACATCAGGTGTTACAGTAAACTTCCTGATCTTGTTCAGGCTGGCGTCCTGAGCCAATCATCATCATGCAGCGTTTACTTTGTAAATGCCCCAAACAGGAAGAGGAGCAGCGCTGAGCTTTAACACCTGCTCAGGTGCGTCCTACAGAGACACCCATACACCTCAAACTTCCTGTTTGTTGGCGGCTCTACGGCTCAACAGGAAGTCACCTGTAAAAGCTTTGATGTTTAGAGAACCACAGTTTGGTCGAGACTTCTCAGAACTACTGGGACTACAAACCATAGAGGAAGTGGGCGGGGCCACCGTGATGTCACCCGTTAGTTTGGGTTCTTAGTTTTGAAGCCTGGAGTCACCATCGTGTTTTTTTAGGGCCACATGTGACCATATTTGGACGAGAGGGTGGAGCTAGAAAGGAGCAGAGGGTAAGGAAGGTGTGTCTGTGATATCAGGTAACTGTGGTCTTATCTGGAAGCTAACATCGCTAAAACTTCCTGTAAACAAAACATCCTTCCTGTCTTACGAGAGCTCTCCTGGTGCATGATGGGAGTTCCTGTCGGATCTGAGGCCTTCGGCTCAGTGGACCATCACCCCCACCCCCCCCCACATGTCTACACTGATTATAACGACCAATAAAACAGGAGACGAATGAGTGAAGGACAGGTGATACTGTAAAAAATAATGTCACTTTATTTTAGAAAAATGTGTCTGTGCCAGCTCGCACGCCAGAGGACGTCTTATTGTCTGAGTGGAATGATGAACATACATGATAGAAAACACAACACAGAGAGCCCCCCCGCACGCACACGCACACGCACACACACACACACACACACACGCACACACACAGATAACCACTGAAGGAGGTCGTTGGTTTGTGGGTGTGAGGGGGTCAGAAACAGAATCTAAACGTACGACAACAATCAGCTGATCGCTACAGGAAACATTTCTCTCTACAGTCGGACGGTCGGGAACATTCAGGGAACATTCAGGGAACATTCAGGGAACACTGAAGGACATTAACATATCATGTTGGGATGGTTCAGCACAAACAGGGACTTTAGAGAACGTGATAATATCCTGCGTGTGACGGACGATAACCTGAGTCTGAACAGGAGTTTAAACGAAGAGGAGAAACTAGTTTGTTTGCACGAGAAGAAGAAACTGACGACAGAATACCTGCACAAGGACGATGTTTCTTACACCTGCATGAATCTGACATCGTCTTGCCCACACACCAGGATGTTTAGCACGAACAAGACACTTTGCACGATGCGAGCGCTGAAAGACAAGCGCTGGTTTCGTGCAGCACAGAGACAAAGCAGAGACCTCAGCTCTGCACAGACGTCCTGTTTAAACCACGATGCTACATTGTCGATCGTGTTCTGGGCTTGTCTCCGTCAGGACATCTGTTCGTCCGGCTGTTAGATCAGCTCATTCATCACTGGCTCAGTTAAAGGACACACCTGGCTGTTTGCTCGCCGCGTGCCGCAGTCGATGGCTCAGACGATGTTCTGATCAGAGCTGAGTCCAGAGAACAAGCACCGAGCGTTCGACCTGTCGGACTGTGTTTGCTTTGGGTCAGAACTTTAAACCATCACGTCTGAAGATGGAAGGTGGGAACATAAAACACATATACCACAGCGACACATGTTCTACACATGTTCTACACATGTTCTACACATGTTCTACACATCAGTTACACTCCAGCACAGGTCCATAATGTAAACATCGGTGTGGATGGAGGCGGACTCGCTGGATTTCAGAGCAGGATGGCTGATAATCAGCTGAACGTTCATGAACGCTGACGCGGAGCTCCGAGACTCTGCACGTCGTCTCACAGAGCGGTGAAGGCACAGACGAGGAGGAGCTGTTCGAGCGTCCCACAAGAAAACACAAGAAGCAAAAAACAAACACGAACAAACAATCGCCAGCAGTCCTGAGAGACGAGATGTTTGAGCGCTGCAGGACTCAGCTCAAAGGTCAAAGGTCAAAGCAGTGAAACCCGTTTGAAAGTGTAAGACAGAGGTACGCAGCAGTGAGTGAGGACAAGGTAAGGAGCAGTGTGAAGTGTCAAACAAGTATTTACAGGTACAGAGTAAAGGTTGGAGGAAGAGGCGACCATGCAGAGGTCAAAGTTCAGTTCAGCATCAGTAACACCTGAAAGTGTCCTTCCAAAATAAAACACCGTCCAGAGTCTCGTCTTCTTCTCCTCCGTCAGGTCGATCAGAAGCGACAAGTCGACAGAAGACCGACTCCTCTTCGTTCCACCGATCGGAGACAAAGGCAGGTTTCTGTGGAGACACAGGTGTTCACAGGTAAACAGCAGGTACATCATCAGACCTCACAAGGAGGAACAACAGCGGGCCGGAGGAGGAACAACAGTGGGCCGGAGGAGGAACAACAGCGGGCCGGAGGAGGAACAACAGCGGGCCGGAGGAGGAACAACAGCGGGCCGGAGGAGGAACAACAGCGGGTGGAGGAGGAACAACAGCGGGCTGGAGGAGGAACAACAGTGGGGTGGAGGAGGAACAACAGCGGGTGGAGGAGGAACAACAGCGGGCTGGAGGAACAATAGCGGGCTGGAGGAGGAACAGCGGGCTGGAGGAGGAACAACAGCGGGCTGGAGGAGGAACAACAACGGGCTGGCTGGAGGAACAACAGTGGGCTGGAGGAACAACAACGGGCTGGAGGAGGAACAACAACGGGCTGGCTGGAGGAACAACAACGGGCTGGAGGAGGAACAACAACGGGCTGGCTGGAGGAACAACAACGGGCTGGAGGAGGAACAACAACGGGCTGGCTGGAGGAACAACAGCGGGCTGGAGGAGGAACAACAACGGGCTGGCTGGAGGAACAACAACGGGCTGGCTGGAGGAACAACAACGGGCTGGCTGGAGGAACAACAGTGGGCTGGAGGAGGAACAACAACGGGCTGGAGGAGGAACAACAGTGGGCTGGAGGAGGAACAACAGCGGGCTGGAGGAACAACAGCGGGCTGGAGGAACAACAGCTGGCTGGAGGAACAACAGTGG